>NC_084557.2:33593191-33793191 GCF_033978685.3 Nerophis lumbriciformis | reverse complement strand
ATTTAAAAGCACCTATTTTTCTAGTAGCAATTTGGTTGTTAGCTACAGTATGGGCCTGATTTATTACGATCCAAATACCGCGCACTAAATAGCGTGAGCAACCGATAAAATAGCGTGTACTATTAGTGGACGTGTTGTGTGTGATTTACTAAGACTGCGTGTACAAATGTAAAGTGGTGCAGACCGCCTTGTTTAAATGAGGATTTTGCATATTATTTATAGAGCATCACCATGGAGACACTCATTTACTGCACATTCATGTTATTAAGCGCCTACATGTGACGTTCATTTCTACGTTTTCAAACATGCAGGAGACATTTACCACTTTTTGTGGGCATTTTAGAAGCAGTCGTGGAGAGCATCTCCATTGACATCATTTTTTTTTCTTTTCTTTTTTTTTAGGTGCATGTGGCACTTACTCCACTCAATACGCTAAATATGCAAAAATGCATACTTCGAGAATTTTTTTTTTCCATACAAGAAATATTTCGATGACATATACTCTATGTGAAAAAACCCAACTATCCTTGAAAAAAATACTTAAGGACACCAAAACACATCAGTTACAGTTGTTTTAATCAGCCCCTTAAGTCCTTGAGCAACTATAAATTTATATTGCTGAATATGCCTCATATTTTTTTATTCTGACCATGCAAAAACGTTGACACACACACGTATGACGGAGGATTCTAATCTGTCCATCGTCTGTCTGTGCAGTGCGAGCACTGATCCTGCAGCCGTCTGTGGAACTGTCAGTATGCAGTTACTAAATAAAACACCAAATATTTGTGTTGATAAATCACATTTTGTGTGCTCAATAATTATATTTGCATCCTCTCCTCCCAGTATTGTGGGCGTTTGGATGACCAGCGTATATTTTGCATATTAATGAAGACAGACGCAAAATGGATGGCACGCCTTTTTCTGCTCATTAAAGAGACACAATCCACTTTGCACACTTTTGTAGGTCAACTTTGCGTGTGCTATCAAGTTTGCATAATTTAATTCCACATACTGATATGCTAAAGGTTTTTAGTGTTGTACGAGCATACAAATGTTTTAAATTAGTTTTTCCTCTAAGGGTATATTTCTCCTCTTTAGTTGAGAAGAATTGTTGTATATTCTTGGGTAGCAGGTTATAGTTTGCTTTGTACATCATTTTAGCTGTTTGCAATTTTACCAAATCATTAATTCGATATTTTTGACTCAAGAAATAAAGGGTTTGTTTCTAACAACTTTGCGTTTTGTTTTGAATTTGTCTACACAGGTTTACTGAGAGCTGAGGGGAGGGTGTATGTCTGTGTGTGCACGGACTCGCGGAGCCTGACACAGGTGATGGACAGAAAAGGGGGAAGATGATATCATACGAGTGTTGTGACGTGTCCCTTTTTTAGCGGATTTCTCCGCTACTGCAGTTCATTTTGTCAACTCGTCATATATACATTTTGTGGGTATATATTACAATTTGACACACAGACATTTCCGGCATGTTAGATCGAGGTAAAAAATAGCTGATGTAATCATAGTAGTATCGACTAGATACGCTATTGTACTTGGTATCATTACAGTGGATGTTCGGTGTAGATCCACCAATGGCATTTGTTTACATTCAGGCACGCTAGCTTGCTGTTAACAGCTGATCATGGTGATTGATCACGATCATATAATCGCCAAGCCCTACATGAGATCATAATGCACATTGTACAGTCTGTGACTTTAAGTATGCACCTTTAAAATGTTATACCTGTTCAGGGACATGCAGAGGTGTGAGGTAATGCGCTACATTTGCTCAGTTTTTGTCAGTATAGTTGAGTATTTTTGTAAAGAAGAAAGGTTACTTTTTCTCTGTTACATTAAGTTTCATTCCGATGACTACATTTATTTATATCAATATATTTCTCCTCTTCCTCATATCCGGGAGATAGCAAAAAGCCGCTGCCTGACCGGGGCTCAGAAAATCTGTAGAGACTCCTCCCATCCCCACCAAGGACTGTTTTCACTGCTGGACTCTGGAAAAAAGTTCCGCGGCCTCCGTAGCAGAACCTCCAGGTTCTGTAACAGCTTCTTCCCTCAGGCCATAAGACTCTTGAACACATCATAATAATCCCCTCAATTCCCCCCACAAAACGGACTAACTCGCTGGACTATGAAGACAATATAACATACATCCATAAACATGGATGCATATGCAAAAGTGCAATATATTGTCATGATCCGTGGTCCGGATCATGTTTTGTGTTTTTGGTTAGTTTTGGACTCCTTTAGTTCCTGTTTGTGCACCTCTGAGTTGGTTACCATGGCTACCTATTATTTTCACCTGCCTCTTGTGTTCGGGACGCTAACTTGCTGCTAATCAGAGACATTATTTAAGCCTGCCTTTGCCAGTCAGTCGGTCTGGCTTCTTTGTTTGCTTCACGCTAAGGTCACATAAGTTTAGCTTGTCTCCTAGCCCCAGCTAAGTATCTAGCTTCAAGTGCTATCGGCACCTTGTTCCGTCGGTTGTTTTCTGTTTTGTCCCTCTTTGAGTCTTGTTTTAAGATTCAATCATGTCCTGTCCGCAGTCGTCCGTTTGCATCCCGGGAGAACGAACCTCGCAGTAAGTTGCGACCCACACGTAACATATATTTAACTGTACAGTAATCTATTTAGATCTGCACCTTCTTTTGTAAATGCAAAAACTCTGCACCTTATTGCTCTTTTGTCCTGCACTACAACGAGCTAATGTAACGGAATTTTGTTCCTATCTGTACTGTAAAGTTCAAATTTGAATGACAATAAAAGGAAGTGGAACTGTGGACTAGCTCTATACTCTCGGCAGGATCCTTGAGGGTGCATGGGAGTTTGCCCAACCAGTCTACATGTGCTTTGTGGACTTGGAGAAGGCATTCGACCGTGTCCCTCGGGAAGTCCTGTGGGGAGTGCTCAGAGAGTATGGGGTATCGGACTGTCTGATTGTGGCGGTCCGCTCCCTGTATGATCAGTGTCAGAGCTTGGTCCGCATTGCCGGCAGTAAGTCGGACACGTTTCCAGTGAGGGTTGGACTCCGCCAAGGCTGCCCTTTGTCACCGATTCTGTTCATAACTTTCATGGACAGAATTTCTAGGCGCAGTCAAGGCGTTGAGGGGATCCAGTTTGGTGGCTGCAGGATTAGGTCTCTGCTTTTTGCAGATGATGTGGTCCTGATGGTTTCATCTGGCCAGGATCTTCAGCTCACGCTGGATTGGTTCGCAGCCGAGTGTGAAGCGACTGGGATGAGAATCAGCACCTCCAAGTCCGAGTCCATGGTTCTCGCCCGGAAAAGGGTGGAGTGCCATCTTCGGGTTGGGGAGGAGACCCTGCCCCAAGTGGAGGAGTTCAAGTACCTCGGAGTCTTGTTCACGAGTGAGGGAAGAGTGGATCGTGAGATCGACAGGCGGATCGGTGCGGCATCTTCAGTAATGCGGACGCTGTAACGATCCGTTGTGGTGAAGAAGGAGCTGAGCCGGAAGGCAAAGCTCTCAATTTACCGGTCGATCTACGTTCCCATCCTCACCTATGGTCATGAGCTTTGGGTTATGACCGAAAGGACAAGATCACGGGTGCAAGCGGCCGAAATGAGTTTCCTCCGCCGGGTGGCGGGGCTCTCCCTTAGAGATAGCTCTGTCATCCGGGGGGAGCTCAAAGTAAAGCCGCTGCTCCTCCACATCGAGAGGAGCCAGATGAGGTGGTTCGGGCATCTGGTCAGGATGCCACCCGATCGCCTCCCTCGGGAGGTGTTTAGGGCACGTCCGACCGGTAGGAGGCCACGGGGAAGACCCAACACACGTTGGGAAGACTATGTCTCCCGGCTGGCCTGGGAACGCCTCGGGATCCCCCGGGAGGAGCTGGACAAAGTGGCTGGGGAGAGGGAAGTCTGGGCTTCCCTGCTTAGGCTGCTGCCCCCGTGACCCGACCTCGGATAAGCCTAAAAAGATGGATGGATGGATGGATAAAAGGAATTCTAAGTCTAAGTCTAAGTCTATTGACTACTGATTTTTTGCGTTGCAACATATGAAATAGCACTTAATTAGCTGATCCGTCACTACAAAAATGTAACACCAACATTCCCAACACTGCCAGGCATTGTGCTGAGGGCTGTGGTGAAAACAAACCAGCGGCAGAACCGCTTTCTGCCCCTTTTTTTGCAAGGAGGTACTGAAATGACCACCAGCGAGCCACTAAGGTGCATGTTTCTGCTCAAAGTGTCAGAAACCTACTCTATCATTGGTATGAAGATCTGACGTCCACAAGTGGGGTCTGTGCTCACATCCAGTCCATGTGGGTCTGTATTGCTTTTGACGCTGCGCAGATCTACCTGCTCCATTCTTCACTCACTAATGAACAAGACTCCTAAACTCTTTCACTTAGGTCAGGACCTCATCCCTCTTCCTCTTGAAGATAATGGACTCCGATTTCCAGGTGCTGATTCTCATCCCAACCACTGTGCATTTGTGAGAATCAAAAATCACTGCTTGATCAATTCTAAGTCATTAGCAAAGGAGACCCAAAACCGAGGCCAGCAAACTGGAGGCCCTCAACGCCCAAGAACCAAAATGAATCAGATTAACAGCTGACTCTGTGAACCAAACTCTTACACCGGTTGTACACCAGCTAAATGGCATCCACCAGGTGGGCCTAGTGTTGTCCTGATACCAATATTTTGGTACCGGTACCAAAATTATTTCTATACTTTTCAGTACTTTGCGGTACTTTTCTAGATAAAGGGGACAACAAAAAATTGCAATATTGGCTTTATTTTAACAAAAAAATCTTAGGATCAGCAACTTCTTATTGCAAGTTTGTCCTTAAATAAAATAGTGAACATACAAGACAACTTGTCTTTTAGTAGTAAGTAAGCAAACAAAGGCTCCTAATTTAGTCTGCTGATGTATGCAGTAACATATTGTGACATTTTCCATTCTATCATTTTGTCAAAGTGATTAAGGACAAGTGGAAGAAAATGAATTATTAAGCTACTTGTTCATTTACTGTTAATATCTGCTTACTTTCTCTTTTAACATGTTCTATCTACACTTCTTTTAAAATGTAATAATCACTTATTCTTCTTTTGTACTTTACATTAGTTTTGAATGGTTCCACAAATTGGGTGTCAATCCGATACCAAGTCGTTACAGGATCATACAAACCCCGTTTCCATATGAGTTGGGAAATTGTGTTAGATGTAAATATAAACGGAATACAATGATTTGCAAATCCTTTTCAACCCATATTCAATTGAATGCACTACAAAGACAAGATATTTCATGTTCAAACTCATAAACTTTATTTTTTTTTTTGCAAATAATAATTAACTTAGAATTTCATGGCTCCAACACGTGCCAAAGTAGTTGGGGAAGGGCATGTTCACTACTGTGTTACATGGCCTTTCCTTTTAACAACACTCAGTAAACGTTTGGGAACTGAGGAGACACATTTTTTAAGCTTCTCAGGTGGAATTCTTTCCCATTCTTGCTTGATGTACAGCTTAAGTTGTTCAACAGTCCTGGGGTCTCCTCTGTGGTATTTTACGCTTCATAATGCGCCACACATTTTCAATAGGAGACAGGTCTGGACTACAGGCAGGCCAGTCTAGTACCCTCACTCTTTTACTATGAAGCCACGTTGATGTAACACATGACTTGGCATTGTCTTGCTGAAATAAGCAGGGGCGTCCATGGTAACGTTGCTTGGATGGCAACATATGTTGCTCCAAAACCTGTATGTACCTTTCAGCATTAATGGCGCCTTCACAGATGTGTAAATTACCCATGTCTTGGGCACTAATACACCCCCATACCATCACAGATGCTGGCTTTTCTACTTTGCGCCTATAACAATCCGGATGGTTCTTTTCCTCTTTGGTCCGGAGGACACGACGTCCACAGTTTCCAAAAACAATTTGAAATGTGGACTCGTCAGACCACAGAACACTTTTCCACTTTGCATCAGTCCATCTTAGATGAGCTCAGGCCCAGCAAAGCCGATGGCGTTTCTGGGTGTTGTTGATAAACGGTTTTCGCCTTGCATAGGAGAGTTTTAACTTGCACTTACAGATGTAGCGACCAACTGTAGTTACTGACAGTGGGTTTCTGAAGTGTTCCTGAGCCCATGTGGTGATATCCTTTACACACTGATGTCGCTTGTTGATGCAGTACAGCCTGAGGGATCGAAGGTCACGGGCTTAGCTGCTTACGTGCAGTGATTTCTCCAGATTCTCTGAACCCTTTGATGATATTACGGACCGTAGATGGTGAAATCCCTAAATTCCTTGCAATCGCTGCTTGAGAAAGGTTTTTCTTAAACTGTTCAACAATTTGCTCACGCATTTGTTGACAAAGTGGTGACCCTCGCCCCATCCTTGTTTGTGAATGACTGAGCATTTCAAGGAATCTACTTTTATACCCAATCATGGCACCCACCTGTTCCCAATTAGCCTGCACACCTGTGGGATGTTCCAAATAAGTGTTTGATGAGCATTCCTCAACTTTATCAGTATTTATTGCCACCTTTCCCAACTTCTTTGTCACGTGTTGCTGGCATCAAATTCTAAAGTTAATGATTATTTTCAAAAAAAAAAAAAAGTTTATCCATTTGAACATCAAATATGTTGTCTTTGTAGCATATTCAACTGAACATGGGTTGAAAATGATTTGCAAATCATTGTATTCTGTTTATTTGTACATCTAACGCAATTTCCCAACTCATATGGAAACGGGGTTTGTACATTGGTCATATTCAAAGTCCTCATGTGTCCAGGGACATATTTCCTGAGTTAATAAAAATAACATACATTTTTTTTAAATGAAAGAAGATGTTGTGATGCCAAAAAATATCGTCGTAATCAAAGTCGTATCAACTAGATACGCTTCTGTACTTGGTATCATTACAGTGGATGTTAGGTGTAGATCCACCAATGGCGTTTGTTTACATTTTGACGGCGGTGAGCTACGGTGTGTAGTGAAGCATGTTTAGCTATTCCTCGTCCTGCAGGGATGATACTTGTAAGAAACTCACTTTATTTGTCGCCATGAAGGCAAGGATTAGTGATTTAGAAGTAGCTAAAACACTGCCGACTGGGGATGGACTTTAGCCGCTAGCTAGCTAGCCATGTCTTAAAGCATCTCTACCTGAGGGTGTTTCAATGTTATAACTTCACCTTTATCTTTAGTTTTTAAGCCAAAATACGTCCGTTCTCCCTTTTATGTCTACACACTGTGTCTGCTTGTAAGTACTCCGTCATTGCTTGTAAACCAGCAATGACACAACGTGACGACGATGGGGGCGCGGGGGCGTTGTGGACCGGTACTTTTCAGAGGCGGTATAGTACCGAAAATGATTCATTAGTATCGCGGTACTATACTAATACCGGTATACCGTACAACCCTAGGAGGGCCCGTACCTGCTATTACCAGAGCACCATCTCTCTACAGCAGTGGTTCTCAACCTTTTTTCAGTGATGTACCCCCTGTGAACATTTTTTTAATTCAAGTACCCCCTAATCAGAGCAAAGCATTTTTGGTTGAAAAAAAGAGATAAAGAAGTAAAATACAGCACTATGTCATCAGTTTCTGATTTATTAAATTGTATAACAGTGCAAAATATTGCTCATTTGTAGTGGTCTTTCTTGAACTATTTGGAAAAAAATATATAAAAATAACTAACTTGTTGAAAAATAAATAAGTGATTCAATTATAAATAAAGATTTCTACACATAGAAGTAATCATCAACTTAAAGTGCCCTCTTTGGGGATTGTATTAGAGATCCATCTGGATTCATGAACATTAAACTAAACATTTCTTCACAAAAAAATAAATCTTTAACATCAATATTTATGGAACGTGTCCACAAAAAATCTAGCTGTCAACACTGAATATTGCATTGTTGCATTTCTTTTCACAGTTCTTTTTGACAGACATTTTAGTGAGAAGCCTGAGCTTGTGCTTCAATGAGTTTATGAACATGCATTCATATTTTGTTGAAGTATTATTCAATAAATATATTTATAAAGGATTTTTGAATTGTTGCTATTTTTAGAATATTTTGAAAAAATCTCATGTACCCCTTGGCATACCTTCAAGTACCCCCAGGGGTATGCGTACCCCCATTTGAGAACCACTGCTCTACAGGACTCTTCTAGGGACAAGGTTGATTACAGTAAGTCCACAAAGCACATGTAGGTGGTTTGGCAAACTTCTTTGCACCCTCCAGGACCTGCTGAGGGTACAGAGTTGGTCCACTGGAGGAAAACCACATTGCTGAATGTGAGTTTCAACAGTGATATCCGATCTACCCTCTCCGGGTGCTTCATGTAACAAGCTTGCTTATGCCCAAAAACCTGGCGTACACCCTTTTTCACGGCAAATATGAGCTGTATCAAGACTACAATATTCTTTAAAATATATCTGAAATGAATAAAGAAATCCTTCAAATGACACACATGAAGAAGAACTGCGAACCAGGATCATGTTTGTTTAGTTTTTGACTCCCTCAGTACCTGTTTTCAGCACCCCTGGGTTTGTGTTTTAGTTGCCATGACTGCAGATTGTTTTCACCTGCCTCTGATTAGTGTTTGGGACACTCACCTGCTCCTGGGCACTAATCAGAGAGCTATTTATTCCCTGCTTTTCGCCACACTCAGTCTGGCTTTCTTAATTGCTTCCACGCAACAGTTACGACGGCTACTAATTCGATTCCTGAGCTAAGCCTCGCCTTTTTGTTTGCCTGTTTACGTGCTAAGTGTTTCTTGTTTGCTATTCCAGTAGCTTCCCATGCTATCGGCACGCTGGTGCTCTTTTGTTTGTATCCTGCATGATTTATGGACAATAAATCATTTCCTTACCTGCACGTTGCCTCTGGAGTCCCGTCTGCGACCCCGCCATGACCATACACAGCAACTCTTGTAAAAGAAATGTCACTCATATCTTGCTTTTGAGGATATTTTAATGGAATAATTTTGATCAGTAGTTGGGAAGGAGTAGGACAAACCAGCAGTAAAATTGATAATTTTTAACCAACTATTGGGTCAAGGAGTGCTAAATTGTGCAACCCAATAGTTGAGTTTGGAGTAACCCAACATTGCAGTGAGCATAACTTAGCTTTTGTGTTAAATAAATTCAACCCAATAGTTGGATTATAAATCAATCAACATTGAGTCAGCATAACTCAATGCATAGGTTAAATCAGTGTTTTTCAACCACTGTGCCGCGGCACACTAGTGTGCCGTGAGATACAGTCTGGTGTACCATGGAAGATTATCTAATTTCACCTATTTGGGTTAAAAATATTTTTTGCAAATCAGTAAATATAGTCTGCAAATGATGTGTTGTTGTTGAGTGTCTGTGCTGTCTAGAGCTCGGCAGAGTAACCTTGTAATACTCTTCAGTATCAGTAGGTAGCAGCCGGTAGCTAATTGCTTTGTGAATGTCGCAAACAGCGGGAGGCAGCGTGCAGGTAAAAAGGTGTCTAATACTTAAACCAAAAATAAACAAAAGGCGAGTGCCCCTAAGAAAAGGCATTGAAGCTTAGTGAAGGCTATGCAGAACGAAACTACAAACCCCGTTTCCATATGAGTTGGGAAATTGTGTTAGATGTAAATATAAACGGAATACAATGATTTGCAAATCATTTTCAACCCATATTCAGTTGAATATGCTACAAAGACAACATATTTGATGTTCAAACTGATAAAAACAATTTTTTTTGCAAATAATCATTAACTTTAGAAAGGTGGCAATAAATACTGATAAAGTTGAGGAATGCTTATCAAACACTTATTTGGAACATCCCACAGGTGAACAGGCAAATTGGGAACAGGTGGGTGCCATTATTGGGTATAAAAGTAGATTCCATGAAATGCTCGGTCATTCACAAACAAGGATGGAGCGAGGGTCACCACTTAGTCAACAAATGCGTGAGCAAATTGTTGAACAGTTTAAGAAAAACCTTTCTCAACCAGCTATTGCAAGGAATTTAGGGATTTCACCATCTACGGTCCGTAATATCATCAAAGGGTTCAGAGAATCTGGAGAAAGCACTGCACGTAAGCAGCTAAGCCCGTGACCTTCAATCCCTCAGGCTGTACTGCATCAACAAGCGACATCAGTGTGTAAAGGATATCACCACATGGGCTCAGAAACACTTCAGAAACCCACTGTCAGTAACTACAGTTGGTCGCTACATCTGTAAGTGCAAGTTAAAACTCTCCTATGCAAGGCGAGAACCGTTTATCAACAACACCCAGAAACGCCGTCGGCTTCGCTGGGCCTGAGCTCATCTAAGATGGACTGATACAAATAGAAAAGTGTTCTGTGGTCTGACGAGTCCACATTTCAAATTGTTTTTGGAAACTGAACCATCCGGATTGTTATAGGCGCAAAGTGTAAAAGCCAGCATCTGTGATGGTATGGGGGTGTATTAGTGCCCAAGACATGGGTAACTTACACATCTGTGAAGGCGCCATTGATGCTGAAAGGTACATACAGGTTTTGGAGCAACATATGTTGCCATCCAAGCAATGTTACCATGGACGCCCCTGCTTATTTCAGCAAGACAATGCCAAGCCACGTGTTACATCAACGTGGCTTCATAGTAAAAGAGTGCGGGTACTAGACTGGCCTGCCTGTAGTCCAGACCTGTCTCCCATTGAAAATGTGTGGCGCATTATGAAGCCTAAAATACAACAACGGAGACCCCCGGACTGTTGAACAACTTAAGCTGTACATCAAGCAAGAATGGAAAATAATTCCACCTGAGAAGCTTAAAAAATGTGTCTCCTCAGTTCCCAAACATTTACTGAGTGTTGTTAAAAGGAAAGGCCATGTAACACAGTGGTGAACATGCCCTTTCCCAACTACTTTGGCATGTGTTGCAGCCATGAAATTCTAAGTTAATTATTATTTGCAAAAAAAAAACTAAAGTTTATGAGTTTGAACATCAAATATCTTGTCTTTGTAGTGCATTCAATTGAATATGGGTTGAAAAGGATTTGCAAATCATTGTATTCCGTTTATATTTACATCTAACACAATTTCCCAACTCATATGGAAACGGGGTTTGTAATTCAACCCAGTAGTTTGGTTGGGATTAACCCAACATTAAGTTATCATAACTAGGGATGTCCGATAATGGCTTTTTGCCGATATCCGATATTCCGATATTGTCCAACTCTTTAATTACCGATACTGATATCAACCGATACCGATATATACAGTCGTGGAATTAACACATTATTATGCCTAATTTGGACAACCAGGTATGGTGAAGATAAGGTCCTTTTAAAAAAAATAAAAATAAAATAAAATAAGATAAATAAATTAAAAACATTTTCTTGTATACAAAAGAAAGTAAAACAATATAAAAACAGTTACATACAAACTAGTAATTAATGAAAATGAGTAAAATTAACTGTTAAAGGTTAGTACTATTAGTGGACCAGCAGCACGCACAATCATGTGTGCTTACGGACTGTATCCCTTGCAGACTGTATTGATATATATTGATATATAATGTAGGAACCAGAATATTAATAACAGAAAGAAACAACCCTTTTGTGTGAATGAGTGTGAATGGGGGAGGGAGGTTTTTTGGGTTGGTGCACTAATTGTGAGTGTATCTTGTTTTTTTATGTTGATTTAATAAAAAACAAACAAAAAAAAAACGATACCGATAATAAAAAAAAACGATACCGATAATTTCCGATATTACATTTTAAAGCATTTATTGACATCTCTAATCATAACTCAACTTTTTGGTTAGATAATTCAATGCAAAAGTTGGGTTGAACATTTTATCCCAGAATGTTGATTTAAAATAACTCAGATAAGGGGTTCGTCCTTTTCTGAACCAGCAGTTGGGTTAAGATTGGGTTATTTTTTTCAACCCAACATTTTCACTGTGTAGAAATGAACGTTTCCATCTTTTCTGTTTTTCTCCACTCCGTGTGTATAATTACATCAATAGCTATTCACTTTGACGGCAACACAGGCCTTTTGATTACTTCAGACTTTCTTTTGGCTGTAAAGTTTGAGTGAGCTTGGGGAAGCAAAACTGTCCCAAAAGGCTTTCATTGGTCTGATGGGCTGAGCTCAGAGTTGAGGGCAGAGACTCCGAGCTCGCCGAGGTGAAGAGACCAAGGTTAGCAACGCTGAATACAAGCAGTCTAATTTCTGAGGCTGAATACAAGGACGCCAGCGAAACTCTGCATGACTACCAGGTATTGAAGTGGACCACGCCACATAATTGGATTGAACGCCGGCCACGGTATTTATGTCACTTCTTGTCTTGTCAATCCCATAACAGGCATGGCAACGGCGTGGGGATCTCCCATGGTGACGGGGCTTTGCCTTATTCAAATAGAATGGAAAGAAAGGAGCCAAGCCTCATTTAATTCACGTTTAATTCTCACTCAAACCATTTTAAGGGCTGATGTTATTTGCATAACAGGGAAAAGGGACTCTGCCTTTTCAGTGTCTCTGTGTGTGTGTGTGTGTGTGTGTGTGTGTGTGTGTGTGTGTGTGTGTGTGTGTGTGTGTGTGTGTGTGTGTGTGTGTGAGAGAACAGGAACAGTGTTGTAACTGAAAGTGTATAGCAGGCTTATATATGCATACGCCGAGGAACATGCTTTCTCACACGGATCAGCAAACAGAGAGATTCTGTTGCAATACACTCATGCACGCTGCCGCTTATTGACCGACTCATTGTTGTGACGGCGTTTCAATCAGGTATTTCCCACCTACTCAACCACACTGAAGGTTTTGTTGGAATTTATGGTAGCAAATGAAACAAATACAACGCTATCACGCCTCAGAGGCGCCGTGTTTTCACGTCGACTATTGACTATTTTTCGCAGGAAAAATAATAATCTTAGAGAAAAAATGTAATTTAAAACATTTGTATACAAACCCCGTTTCCATATGAGTTGGGAAATTGTGTTAGATGTAAATATAAACGGAATACAATGATTTGCAAATCATTTTCAACCCATATTCAATTGAATGCACTACAAAGACAAGATATTAGATGTTCAATCTCATAAACTTTATTTTTTTTTGGCAAATAATAATTAACTTAGAATTTCATGGCTGCAACACGTGCCAAAGTAGTTGGGAAAGGGCATGTTCACCACTGTGTTACATGGCCTTTCCTTTTGACAACACTCAGTAAACGTTTGGGAACTGAGGAGACACATTTTTTAAGCTTCTCAGGTGGAATTCTTTCCCATTCTTGCTTGATGTACAGCTTAAGTTGTTCAACAGTCCGGGGTCTCCTTTGTGGTATTTTAGGCTTCATAATGCGCCACACATTTTCAATGGGAGACAGGTCTGGACTACAGGCAGGCCAGTCTAGTACCCGCACTCTTTTACTATGAAGCCAATTTGATGTAACACGTGGCTTGGCATTGTCTTGCTGAAATAAGCAGGGGAGTCCATGGTAACGTTGCTTGGATGGTAACATATGTTGCTCCAAAATCTGTATGTACCTTTCAGCATTAAAGGCGCCTTCACAGATGTGTAAGTTACCCATGTCTTGGGCACTAATACACCCCCATACCATCACAGATGCTGGCTTTTCAACTTTGCGCCTATAACAATCCGGATGGTTCTTTTCCTCTTTGGTCCGGAGGACACGACGTCCACAGTTTCCAAAAACAATTTGAAATGTGGACTCGTCAGACCACAGAACACTTTTCCACTTTGTATCAGTCCATCTTACATGAGCTCAGACCCAGCGAAGCCGACGGCGTTTCTGGGTGTTGTTGATAAACAGTTTTCGCCTTGCATAGGAGAGTTTTAACGTGCACTTACAGATGTAGCGACCAACTGTAGTTACTGACAGTGGGTTTCTGAAGTGTTCCTGAGCCCATGTGGTGATATCCTTTACACACTGATGTCGCTTGTTGTTGCAGTACAACCTGAGGGATCGAAGGTCACGGGCTTAGCTGCTTACGTGCAGTGATTTCTCCAGATTCTCTGAACCCTTTGATGATATTACGGACCGTAGATGGTGAAATCCCTAAATTCCTTGCAATAGCTGCTTGAGAAAGGTTTTTCTTAAACTGTTCAACAATTTGCTCACGCATTTGTTGACAAAGTGGTGACCCTCGCCCCATCCTTGTTTGTGAATGACTGAGCATTTCATGGAATCTACTTTTATACCCAATCATGGCACCCACCTGTTCCCAATTAGCCTGTTCACCTGTGAGATGTTCCAAATAAGTGTTTGATGAGCATTCCTCAACTTTATCAGTATTTATTGCCACCTTTCCCAACTTCTTTGTCACGTGTTGCTGGCATCAAATTCTAAAGTTAATGATTATTTGCAAAAAAAAAAAAAGTTTATCAGTTTGAACATCAAATATGTTGTCTTTGTAGCATATTCAACTGAATATGGGTTGAAAATGATTTGCAAATCATTGTATTCCTTTTATATTTACATCTAACACAATTTCCCAACTCATATGGAAACGGGGTTTGTAATACATAATGTTGGATATGGAGAACATTCAAACCCTTTATTCATTGAATCGGAAATACTGAAATTCCACGACATAGTGTATTTGCAAACATCTACAATTATACACAAAGCAAACTACAATCTGCTACCCAAGAATGTACAACAATTCTTCAGAACAAAAGAGGAGGAATATAATCTGAGAGAAAAATGTAGTTGAAAACATTTGTACGCACGTACAACACTTAATACCTTCAGTATATCAGTGTGTGGAATTAAATTATGGAATGGATTAACTAAAGAAATCAAACAATGTACTAATATGATCCACTTCAATAAATTCTTCAAACTTAAAGTGTTTACAAAGAACCACGATGAACATTCTGAATTTATCTCATCCATCCATTTAATTTTTGGATGGATGTCCATATTGACGCAAATAATGGTGTCCTACATATTTGTTTTCATCGCCGTTCAAACAGGAATAGCAACTCATAGATCTGTTCGACAAAACAGCTCATTTCAACAGAACACCCGAAGCAGCAAATGCACACAGCTTTAATTTACAGTATGTACACGTCACGATCGATGGCTCACCTGCTGATGGCATCATATAGGGTCAAAAATATAATGTGTCCTTTTCTCTTTCTCCCAGGTATTCACATATTACCATGTAAAACATGTTAAAACACATCTTCCTCATTTCACATTGAAAACTATCTGATTGGCCCACCTGATATATTTTATATTGCTACTATGGTACATTTTTAGTCTACTTTATACCTGCATTATCCTTTCCATCCTTACACTTTCCATCCTTTGTAACTGAGCTACTGTGTGGAACAATTTCCCTTGTGGATCAATAAAGTTTGTCTAAGTCTAAGTCTAAGTCTTTGGGGAATTGGGGGTTAAATCACCAAAATGATTCCCGGGCGCGGCTACCACTGCTGCTCACTGCTCCCCTCACCTCCCAGGGGGTGGAACGAGGGGATGGGTCAAATGCAGAGGGTAATTTAACCACACCTAGTGTGTGTGTGACTATAAATAGTACTTTAACTTAAACTTAACTTTATCTCACCATATGAAATATAACTTACTTCACTAATTATTATTTATTTATGTATTTTTAATGTTATTAGTTATGGAGTATATTGTGAACAAGTTGAGAACAGGAAGTGAACAAAAGCTTTTGCAACTGCTATGTAAAGGAAAAGGGGTAGGATTAAATAAGCTCTGCTTCTTCCTACTCCTTTTCGAACATGTTGAATAGAGAAACTGGAAATTGTGATGTATCATGTTGTATGCATGCATGTTCCAAATAAACACAAACTCACACTCAAACAAGAAACATCGAGACTTAGCTCTACGGTTACAAGTGCCGATGAAACCGAATAAAGTTGGAAGTTAAGCAGATGCAAGAGATCTAAAACGTATAAAACATTAAACTCAAAATCCAGCTGGGTCATATATCTGTTGAATCTTCTTATTCATAGTGACACAAACTCAATGATGCTCACTAGTATGCTTTGTAAAGTATACTATCATTGTGTCCATAAATATATAGCTACATCTTAAAAGGCCCATCTAATGATTGGATTATGCGGAAAGAACTGTGGACACTGTTGTGATTTAGATAACATCGGACTGTCAGCCCCGCAGGATGAATTTGAGGACCAGTCATAGACAATTTAGAGTGAAAATCTAATTTTATTTTCACTCGCATACAAAACATTCAAACTTGGATTGTTTCCATGGCTTCGAGACTCTTCCGAAGGACAGTGCGGCGAAGACACAACAAACTCCCTTCTCGTCTCTCATGGACACACACCTGTTGTTGTTGACTTTGGACTGACTATCGGCTGCACAACACCAAGGCCGCGGAACAGAGGCACGCGGCAGTCTTACACACACACATGCATCCACGAAAAATATACGCCACACACACATACCCCACCCTCTATCCAACGCCCTTGACGCAAATCCCTTAGGAGTGATGGACAGCTGGGCAGCACCTGAAGAGCTGCAGTCTGCCACCGAAGCCTCCACTCCCTGCCCTCTGTTGCAAGTCTCGAGAAGTATGTTGTAATATGTATATGTGCATTGCTATGGAGGTTTTTTCCCCATTCCAGACTGGGCCCCCTTAGGAGCCTCGTCTAGATTGTATTTTTTTTCTCATCCTCCCCAGCATTGACCTTTTTCCCATCTTTTACGGGGCGCCTTGTGGCGACCCATCAGCGTTCCTGTTCTGTAACCCTGTACACTGTTTGTTTGTCTAATCTTGAACGGGTTTGTGCTGAAAACAAAGTTTTGCTGTACTTGTGCAATGACAATAAAGACCTACCTACCTAATGCTGACAACATCGCCACTTATCTCATAGTTCTGGATCTACAGGTGAATAAAATTCCCCCCAAAATAGACACAGTAGTGATTTTAGGCTTGTTTTTAAAGGGGAACATTATCACAATTTCAGAAGGGTTAAAACCATTAAAAATCAGTTCCCAGTGGCTTATTTTATTTTTCGAAGTTTTTTTCAAAATTTTACCCATCACACAATATCCCTAAAAAAAGCTTCAAAGTGCCTGATTTTAACCATCGTTATATACACCCGTCCATTTTCCTGTGACGTCACACAGTGATGCCAACACAAACAAACATGGCGGATAGAACAGCAAGGTATAGCGACATTAGCTCGGATTCAGACTCGGATTTCAGCGGCTTAAGCGATTCAACAGATTAGGCATGTATTGAAACGGATGGTTGTAGTGTGGAGGCAGGTAGCGAAAACGAAATTGAAGAAGAAACTGAAGCTATTGAGCCATATCGGTTTGAACCGTATGCAAGCGAAACCGACGAAAACGACACGACAGCCAGCGACAAGCGAGGACGAATTCGGCGATCGCCTTCTAACCAACGATTGGTATGTGTTTGTTTGGCATTAAAGGAAACTAACAACTATGAACTAGGTTTACAGCATATGAAATACATTTGGCAACAACATGCACTTTGAGAGTACAGACAGCCCATTTCAGGCGCGCTAAGAACATATATTTTTCCACGATTTCAGCACTCAGGTTAACCATACCTAAATAGACATAAAATACTGCATTACACAAGACTACCCGAATGTACTCGAATGATTGAAAAAAAATAATGTTTTTAAGCTAAATTATTGGCAAACACAGTTTACATATAATAATTTACGTAAAACCGCGAGTAATGAATAAAGTTTTCATCAATTAATATATTCTGTAGACATACCCTCATCCGCTCTCTTTTCCTGAAAGCTGATCTGTCCAGTTTTGGAGTTGATGTCAGCATCTGCTTTGAGTGTCGCAGGATATCCACACATTCTTGCCATCTCTGTCGTAGCATAGCTTTCGTCAGTAAAGCGTGCGGAACAAACAACTGACCATTTCGTCGGCTTTCCCCACAGTCTCGTATTTTGAACAAATTTCGTCCAATTTCTCGCCACTTTCGCATCTTTGGGCCACTGGTGCAACTTGAATCCGTCTTTGTTCGTGTTGTTACACCCTCCGACAACACACCGACGAAAGTGAGAAAATGGCGGATTGCTTCCCGATGTGACGCCACGTTGTGACGTCATCGCTCCGAGAGCGAATAATAGAAAGGCGTTTAATTCGCCAAAATTCACCCATTTAGAGTTCGGAAATCGGTTAAAAAAATATATGGTCTTTTTTCTGCAACATCAAGGTATACAGGTAAAAGCCAGTAAATTAGAATATTTTGAAAAACTTGATTTATTTCAGTAATTGCATTCAAAAGGTGTAACTTGTACATTATATTTATTCATTGCACACAGACTGATGCATTCAAATGTTTATTTCATTTAATTTTGATGATTTGAAGTGGCAACAAATGAAAATCCAAAATTCCGTGTGTCACAAAATTAGAATATTACTTAAGGCTAATACAAAAAAGGGATTTTTAGAAATGTTGGCCAACTGAAAAGTATGAAAATGAAAAATATGAGCATGTACAATACTCAATACTTGGTTGGAGCTCCTTTTGCCTCAATTACTGCGTTAATGCGGCGTGGCATGGAGTCGATGAGTTTCTGGCACTGCTCAGGTGTTATGAGAGCCCAGGTTGCTCTGATAGTGGCCTTCAACTCTTCTGCGTTTTTGGGTCTGGCATTCTGCATCTTCCTTTTCACAATACCCCACAGATTTTCTATGGGGCTATGGTCAGGGGAGTTGGCGGGCCAATTTAGAACAGAAATACCATGGTCCGTAAACCAGGCACGGGTAGATTTTGCGCTGTGTGCAGGCGCCAAGTCTTGTTGGAACTTGAAATCTCCATCTCCATAGAGCAGGTCAGCAGCAGGAAGCATGAAGTGCTCTAAAACTTGCTGGTAGACGGCTGCGTTGACCCTGGATCTCAGGAAACAGAGTGGACCGACACCAGCAGATGACATGGCACCCCAAACCATCACCCAACCATGCAAATTTTGCATTTCCTTTGGAAATCGAGGTCCCAGAGTCTGGAGGAAGACAGGAGAGGCACAGGATCCACGTTGCCTGAAGTCTAGTGTAAAGTTTCCACCATCAGTGATGGTTTGGGGTGCCATGTCATCTGCTGGTGTCGGTCCACTCTGTTTCCTGAGATCCAGGGTCAACGCAGCCGTCTACCAGCAAGTTTTAGAGCACTTCAAAAACGCAATTAAGTGATTAAAACAATAGTTTTACATGTCTTTATCCACGCTGTCTATGTGGGGAAATGGACTCCAGTCCTGTAGATCAGTGGTCCCCAACCACCGGGCCTTGGCCCGGTACCGGTCCGCGGATCGATTGGTACCGCACAAGAAATAAAAAAATAATTAAAAAAATTATTTTTTATTTTTTATTAAATCAACATAAAAAACACAATATATACATTATATATCAATATAGATCAATACCGTCTGCAGGGATACAGTCCGTAAGCACACAGATTGTATTTCTTTATGGGGAAAAAAATAAAATAAAAATAAATAAATAAATATTCCAAGTTCAAAGATATTTGTGTTTTTTATGGTATATTAGTTAAAGTACCACTGATAGTCACACACACACACTAGGTGTGGTGAAATTATTCTCTGCATTTGACCCATCCCCTTGTTCGACCCCCTGGGAGGTGAGGGGAGCAGTGAGCAGCAGCGGTGGCCACGCTCGGGAATCATTTTAGTGATTTAACCCACGATTCCAACCCTTGATGCTGAGTGCCAAGTAGGGAGGTAACGGGTACCATTTTTATAGTCTTTGGTACGACTCGGTCGGGGTTTGAACTCACGACCTACCGATCTCAGGGCGGACACTCTAACCACATAGCCACCGAGGGTTTTGTAGCCTATTTCAGTCTTGTGCAGGTCTACAATCATTTCTCTGAAGGTCTTTGTAAACTCTTTAGTTTTGACAATGGTGGTGGAAGACACTGTTTCTGTGACAGGTGCTTTTTATACACATAATGAGTTGAGTTTAGAAGTACTTTTCTCAAGAAACAGGACTGAAATGTGTGTATTGAGGCCACATAACCCGGGACAAGATTCTTGCTGGTTGGTAGAGGTTCAAATACTCAGTTTTTTCATGTATTTTTTTACAATAAAAGTTCTGGATCGTTCATACCTCTATAATAAATGTATTTTTGTAATCAGGTTCACAAATCAGTCTAATTTTGTTCACACTCACAAACAATCACCCTCGGTGTGGCTCTGTGAGTATCCTTAAATTCAAACCTCCCTTCAGATACTCCCCCTTCTCCACCCAAGACTAATCCCCGGTTTAGCCTTTGATTTTGACTTCAACTCTCTCCCTTCATCCCACCGTCTGCCCAAGACAGACACAGAGGGCCAGGATAGAGTGACTGGTCAGCTTCCTGCTGCTCTTCTCTTCTTGATCTTTGTTGGCTTTCGGCCCTTTACCCTGCCTCTTTGAACACACGCACACATGCACACACACACTCTCTCACACACACACACACACATATAAGTGACACATGTATATGCGTGTGTGATTTGATCTGGTTTCCGAGAGATAATCCAGTCATACCCATCACATTTTGGAAAAAAAAATTGTTTTGACGACATGTGTTTTACCAATTGGGAAAACTGTCCAATATAATTATATTGTCTTAAATCCCCTCATTTAGTGTCATACGTTTCTTCAGTAAGCCTGCTGTACTGAACCTTCACTGTAGAAAAACTGTGATTGTTTCAAGAAACGACAATCAGAATTACTTGAGTGTGTAAATTGAGGGCAGTTAATATTCATGTCATTGCATTGGTGTCCTTAGGCCAGGGGTCGGCAACCCAAAATGTTGAAAGAGCCATATTGGAGTAAAAATACAAACAAATAATCTGTCTGGAGCACCAACAAATTTAAAGCCTTATATAAGTGTTATAATAAAGGCAACACATGATGTAAGTGTCTATATTAGCTATATTAGCCTACTACCAAAATGACTTTAAAAGTCTTATATAAGTGTTATAATGAAGGCAACACATGATGTAAGTGAACAGAAATGTTGTATTTTAATTTTTATTCTACACATTCTAGCAACATTGGAAATCATTAGTAAAATGGAGGCTTCTCACAGGAAGAGATACGTTCTGGAAATGACTGGCTCAGAATGGCCAAAGGTATAGATGTGTGTGTCCAAGTTTAAGGAAACAGCAGGCTGTCTTCTTCTAATGGATTTATTACAATCTTTACGAGCCGGGTAACGTTTGCTGTGGTCTGGAACAACATGGCACACAAACAACTATGAGAAATGCAGCCAATATTACATACAGATAATGTGTCATGAGACGTGCAAATTTAAATTAAATACACAGAGGACATAAGTAAGGGAAATTAAATGAGCTCAAATATAACTACAAACGAGGCATAATGATGCAATATGTACATACAGCTAGCCTAAATAGCATGTTAGCATCGATTAGCTTGCAGTTATGGATGACCAAATATGCCTGATAAGCACTCCAGGAAATCAATAAAATCAACAAAGCTCACCTTTGTGCATTCACGCACAGCATAAAACGTTTGGTGGTCAAAATGAGACAAAGAAGGAGTGGCATAAAACACGTCTTTCTGTGGCAGCATCGGAGAAAGTTGTACATGCAAACAAAATACGATGAGTTCAAGGGTCGCTGAAATTAGCAGGACAAAATGGTGCTTGCCAAATACTCTTATCAGTGAAGCATGTATAACATAAACAGTGGGATTTCTAACAATTAGGAAGGTTTTTGTCATGTTTGTTCTCCTACAGAAAATATATTAAAACAAAAAATATATATTTGTCTTCATCTTTTTCCATTTTCACACATCTCTGAAAGAGATCCAGGAAGCCACTAGGGGGCGCAAAAGAGCCGCGGGTTGCTGACCTCCGCCTTAAGCCTATTTATTCTTTAGCCACCCTAAATAATTTGGTGTTTTTTTGTTGTTGTTTTTTTCCAAAAAATTGTAGAAAAATAAAAAATATGAGTTCAAATAGATAATAACCTTATTATTCACAATGACTATGAATCATTTAAAGACCCTTTGTCAGCGCTTATTTTCCACTACAATCCGTTTCATCAGTGACGACCACATTACTATACTGAAAATCCAGTCCAGGTTTTCACTGTTACCTTAACAAAGTAAACGCAGCATTCAGGCTACATTTAGTGCGTTCACAGCACTGAAGGGTAGGATGAGCAATTCAGATTTTTTTGGTAAATCCGATCTTTTTATGTAGTTGTTCACATTCCAAAAAAACGTGTCTAGACTCCAATGTGAATGCAAACTGACACGAATACAAACTTGATGTCGCATGTCCTGCAGTGTTTACGGAAGTAAACCCAGAAGTAGACATGCTTCAATTCTAGTCGTTCATTTTACTCGCTTGCTTCAAATGAGGCAGATGTTACGTTGTCGTGTTTTGCTTGGTAGTCCCGCTAGGTAGCCAAGATGGCAACTACTAAGCCCAGGGCTCAAATTTAACAGCGGCAACTGCGGCAAGTGCCGCGACCGCCCTCGTCTTTCGCCGTAATGCCCCAAAAAGTGACCAACATTTGAGGCAAGAACATGCCGTGACCGCCTTTGACTTTTTACAAAGTTAATTATGCATATATATATATAATAATTATACCGTTACGAGGGATGTAACGGTATAATGATAATTTGCGATGAAATTCCAGACGGTTAGTAATACCGTTTAATTTTTGTAGTTACTGAAAAACCGTCATTTATTGATGCATTTTCGGCAACACGAAGTCAGGCGCATGCGCACTAGCAGTGTTTGGCTTGATAATCATGGCGGATTAACGCCATCGACTTTGCTGCGGAGATTTCCCCTCGGACTAAACGGAGCCAAGCGCTTGGTTTAACGTCATTTTCCCTCGCTTCCCAGCGTGTGTTTAGGAGCGCACTGCTGTGTTTTGATGGAGACAGGTGTGGACAATTTTGGAGACAGACGCAATTGTCCCCACACTATAAATAAAGTTGATTTGATTTGATTGATATAAGTAAACGGCGAAAAAGAAAACTATTTGATGTTTTGTAGCAGGCGATGTGTCGTGAATGTTGTCACAACTTTTTATAAAGTCTTTACTTTGTTTACTGGGATGTTCACGCTTCCTTTATTTAATTGCAAACTGTATCACTGCTCAAATAATATCAATACTGGCTAAAATGTTTTGTCATCTCATCGAACTGAACGCTGGCTGTGAAGATTGTTTATTCAATGTGAGAGGTATCACTGTGGTTGTTTTTTTTGTTGGCCAAACTGTTGTACTGAAACACTAAAGAGGCGTTGGAGAAGAACAAAGTTTGTTTATTAGACTTCATCTTCATTAGCCAAACGGCTTTGTGTTTTATTTTCATTTCAAAAAGTAAACACCATGATTTTTTTTACATTACTTGTGGTTTTCTACATGTCACAAATGTGTTACTTCAAAAATCATTCACGTGACACATCATTTTGTTAATGTTTCATTGTGTATAGTTAATTACTATACAACATATTTCTGCTCAAACTCTTAATGGATCTGTCCCGATACAGCATTTACATGTACATATAAATGTACATCACTTAAATAAAAAATAAAAACTCTCTCTATCAAAATGTAAAAATAGAGATAAAGGCATCATGTAATGACGACAATCTGACAAGTTGATGTTATTAAAAAATAAAAAAATAACTAATATTTGTCTATAAATATATGGATAACATTTATTTATAGTGTTTTTATTAGCCTTTTACAAATGACATGATGGTATTAAGTTCACACCCCAACACTGCTTTACTTAACAATCAGTAATCATGTTTTCAATATTGATAATAATAATCTTAATTATTACTTTGGCCATAATTGGCAGCCCTAGATCTCATACATGAACATTATTTTTGTATCTATTATATATATATTTTTATATATATATGTATATATATACCGTATTTTTCGGACTATAAGTCGCAGTTTTTTTCATAGTTTGGCCGGGGGTGCGACTTATACTCAGGAGCGACTTATGTGTGAAATTATTAACACAGTACCGTAAAATATCAAATAATATTATTTAGCTCATTCACGTAAGAGACTAGGGCTTCACGGTAGCAGAGGGGTTAGTGCATCTGCCTCACAATACGAAGGTCCTGAGTAGTCTTGGGTTCAATCCCGGGCTCGGGATCTTTCTGTGTGGAGTTTGCATGTTCTCCCCGTGACTGCGTGGGTTCCCTCCGGGTACTCCGGCTTCCTCCCACCTCCAAAGACATGCACCTGGGGATAAGTTGATTGGCAACACTAAAATTGGCCCTAGTGTGTGGATGTGAGTGTGAATGTTGTCTGTCTATCTGTGTTGGCCCTGCGATGAGGTGGCGACTTGTCCAGGGTGTACCCCGCCTTCCGCCCGATTGTAGCTGAGATAGGCTCCAGCGCCCCCCGCGACCCCAAAAGGGAATAAGCGGTAGAAAATGGATGGATGGACGTAAGAGACTAGACGTATAAGATTTCATGGGATTTAGCGATTAGGAGTGACAGATTGTTTGGTAAACGTATAGCATGTTCTATATGTTATAGTTATTTGAATGACTCTTACCATAATATGTTACGTTAACATACCAGGCACGTTCTCAGTTGGTTATTTATGCCTCATATAACGTGCACTTATTCAGCCTGTTGTTCACTATTCTTTATTTATTTTAAATTGCCTTTCAAATGTCTATTCTTGGTGTTGGCTTTTATCTAATACATTTCCCCCAAAAATGCGACTTATACTCCAGTGCGACTTATATATGTTTTTTTACTTCTTTATTATGCATTTTTGGCCGGTGCGACTTATACTCCGGAGCGACTTATACTCCGAAAAATACGATATATATATCGACTTGTCCAGGGTGTACCCCGCCTTCCGCCCGAATGCAGCTGAGATAGGCTCCAGCACCCCCCATGACAGGACAAGCTCACCTATGGTCATGAGCTTTGGGTTATGACCGAAAGGACAAGATCACGGGTACAAGCGGCCGAAATGAGTTTCCTCCGCCGGGTGATAGGGTGAGAAGCTCTGTCATCCGAGGGGAGCTCAAAGTAAAGCCGCTGCTCCTCCACATCGAGAGGAGCCAGATGAGGTGGTTCGGGCATCTGGTCAGGATGCCACCCGATCGCCTCCCGAGGGAGGTGTTTATGGCACGTCCGACCGGTAGGAGGCCACGGGGAAGACCCAGGACACGTTGGGAAGACTATCTCTCCCGGCTGGCCTGGGAACGCCTCGGGATCCCCCGGGAAGAGCTGGACGAAGTGGCTGGGGAGAGAGAAGTCTGGGCTTCCCTGCTTAGGCTGCTGCCCCCGCGACCTGACCTCGGATAAGCGGAAGAAGATGGATGGATGGATGGATGGATATATATATATATATATATATATATATATATATATATATATATATATATATATATATATATATATATGTTTATGTTTGCCTTGGTGCCCTTCGAACTTGTCTTGGTGCCCTAAAATATGAGCCCTCCTTTAAGGCAACACTTGCCTTGACCTAAAAAGTTAAAATTTGAGGCCTGTAAGTCATCAGCCTTGTGCACTTACCATTTAAGCAGTTTTGAGTGCAATATTGGGGTATTGAAAGCACAATGCATTTTGCCATACGTCTCAGTGTACATGCACTTATTAGAGATGCGCGGTTTGCGGGCACAACCGCGGAGTCCGCGGATTATCCGCGGATCGGGCGGATGAAATTTAAAAAAATTAGATTTTATCCGCGGGTCGGGTCGGGTCGGGTCGGGTCGGGTCGGGTCGGGTCGGGCGGTTGAAATAAAAAAAAATTAGATTTTAAATAGATTCAGGCGGGTGGCAGTTAAACCAATTCGTAAATATATATACATAGTTAAATGTTGTTACCCACATACGAAAAACGAGCAGGCACCTGCTGCATATGCCAAAACAGAAGAAAAAAAAAAAAAGAGATGGACACTTTTACGGAGCGGAGAAGGCCCCCGACGCCTCGCCGGGGTCCGGGACCGAGGCCCCTTCCCCCGAGAGGGCCCCACCGGGAGCCGTAGCTGAGGCGATCCGCGAGAAGGGCCCGACGCACGTCCAGGGTCACCACGGCGCCCACCGCACCGACACCCCGCCTCGTCCGCCTTCGCCGCGGCCGGCGTCACGCGCAGCAGGTAAGCAGCTTACCTGCCCGCCACCCCCGTGGCCGGGGGCTCGTAACAGGGGTCACTCCGCGCGCTCCGCCCGCGCAGCTTACCTGCCCGCCACCCCTGTTGCCGGGGGCGCGTAACAGGGGTCACTCCGCGCGCAGTGTGCTCACGAAAGGGGTGGGGCTCACCCTGGTTGATATAGACAGCAGGACGGTGGCCATGGACGTCGGAACCCGCTAAGGAGTGTGTAACAACCCACCTGCAGAATCAACTAGCCCTGAAAATGGATGGCGCTGGAGCGTTGGGCCCATACCCGGCCGTCGCCGGCAGCGAGACGCGCTTGGAGGTGCGCTCAGCGCGGCTCCCATATGATTGCGCACTGGTGTGCGTCTGGGTCGTGACAGCGTGGCACGCGAATGTCTGTGCTGCATTGGATCAGTCTCCTTTCTTTAACAGGCAAAAGCTTTATAACCTCACTAATGCCTTGCATCGTCTATATTAGATATATAACAACGGGCGGGTGCGGGCGGATGGCGGGCGGGTGCGGTTCTGATCAAATGTTACATCGGGTGGATGGCGGATGGTTGACGACTTTCTGATGCGGTTGCGGATGAAATAATTGCCTATCCGCGCATCTCTAGCACTTATGCACTCAAAATTGTAAGTTCATTAATTGAGCTTACAAACAAAACAAAATGGAGGAAATTAAATTTTTATTATTGATGGATTGGATCTATATACAAACCCCGTTTCCATATGAGTTGGGGAATTGTGTTAGATGTAAATATAAACGGAATACAATGATTTGCAAATCATTTTCAACCCATATTCAGTTGAATATGCTACAAAGACAACATATTTGATGTTCAAACTGATAAACATTTTTTTTTTTTTGCAAATAATCATTAACTTTAGAATTTGATGCCAGCAACACGTGACAAAGAAGTTGGGAAAGGTGGCAATAAATACTGATAAAGTTGAGGAATGCTCATCAAACACTTATTTGGAACATCCCACAGGTGAACAGGCTAATTGGGAACAGGTGGGTGCCATGATTGGGTATAAAAGTAGATTTCACAAACAAGGATGGGGCGAGGTTCACCACTTTGTCAACAAATGCGTGAGCAAATTGTTGAACAGTTTAAGAAAACCCTTTCTCAACCACCTATTGCAAGGAATTTAGGGATTTCACCATCTACGGTCCGTAATATCATCAAAGGGTTCAGAGAATCTGGAGAAATCACTGCACGTAAGCAGCTAAGCCCGTGACCTTCGATCCCTCAGGCTGTACTGCATCAACAAGCGACATCATTGTGTAAAGGATATCACCACATGGGCTCAGGACACTTCAGAAACCCACTGTCAGTAACTACAGTTGGTCGCTACATCTGTAAGCGCAAGTTAAAACTCTCCTCTGCATGGCGAAAACCGTTTATCAACAACACCCAGAAACGCTGTCGGCTTCGCTGGGCACTGAGCTCATCTAAGATGGACTGATACAAAGTGGAAAAGTTTTCTGTGGTCTGATGAGTCCACATTTCAAATTGTTTTTGGAAACTGTGGACGTCGTGTCCTCCGGACCAAAGAGGAAAAGAACCATCCGGATTGTTATAGGCGCAAAGTGTAAAAGCCAGCATCTGTGATGGTATGGGGGTGTATTAGTGCCCAAGACATGGGTAACTTACACACCTGTGAAGGCGCCATTAATGCTGAAAGGTACATACAGGTTTTGGAGCAACATATGTTGCCATCCAAGCAATGTTACCATGGACGCCCCTGCTTATTTCAGCAAGACAATGCCAAGCCACGTCTTACATCAACGTGACTTCATAGTAAAAGAGTGCGGGTACTAGACTGGCCTGCCTGTAGTCCAGACCTGTCTCCCATTGAAAATGGGTGGCGCATTATGAAGCCTAAAATACCACAACGGAGACCCCCGGACTGTTGAACAACTTAAGCTGTACATCAAGCAAGAATGGGAAAGAATTCCACCTGAGAAGCTTAAAAAATGTGTCTCCTCAGTTCCCAAACGTTTATTGAGTGTTGTTAAAAGGAAAGGCCATGTAACACAGTGGTGAACATGCCCTTTCCCAACTACTTTGGTGCGTGTTGCAGCCATGAAATTCTAAGTTAATTATTATTTGCTAAAAAAAAATAAAGTTTATGAGTTTGAACATCAAATATCTTGTCTTTGTAGTGCATTCAATTGAATATGGGTTGAAAAGGATTTGCAAATCATTGTATTCCGTTTATATTTACATCTAACACAATTTCCCAACTCATATGGAAACGGGGTTTGTAAATTTGTTTCATATTTTGTTGTTGTTTCCTCTCAGTGTCAAATTATTTGAGGCATTTAAACAGCCTTAACTTATGACTCATTTGAGTATCCATCACAAATATGTGTACAGTTCAGAACATCAACAAAGTATTCCTTTTGCAAATGGCAGTGAGACCAAATCCGCTCTGTCATACAGACAAACGTGTACAAACACACACTTGCACACAGCCCACATTACGGCACGGTCATGGCGCCCAGCATGACGCCATTCATTTGACTTCCTACTTCTGCTTTGTTCGATCATTT
This sequence comes from Nerophis lumbriciformis, assembly GCF_033978685.3. Classification (NCBI taxonomy): domain Eukaryota; kingdom Metazoa; phylum Chordata; class Actinopteri; order Syngnathiformes; family Syngnathidae; genus Nerophis; species Nerophis lumbriciformis. Next base: position 33,764,508 of record NC_084557.2, on the reverse strand, counting down.
CACAAGGACCAAAGTCAGCGGCCCACGCGATACATCCTGCACGTGCACGCATGCACACATTGACTGACACCCCCCGAAAAGAAAGGAACAGCGAGGAAGGATATCCTTATTTCTTCCATATCAGGAGTCCTTTGAAAGCTTTGACTCTGAGCTGAATGAGAGGTTTCACAGAAGCCATTCACCTCAATGGTCTGCTCTGATCCACTCACAATCTACCATATCTGTTATACATGGCTAGGCCTTTCACACGCCGCCACAAGGGAAGAGAGGAAGAAAGAAAGGCGGAAACTAAGAAAGAAACAAGGAATGAAAGAAGGAAGGAAATGATAGCCCAGCTAAGCCAATAATACACCTTCGGACAAGCTAATTAATACCAATCGAGCATGCACATTGCCAGCGTGAACATGCACACACAACGAGCGACCATTTTGCAAAATGTGGAACTTTTAATTGATAGACTCAAATGTTTTACTTTTTATTTCACGTGATCAACATTTCTTCAATGTTTCTGCCATTTGTTTGGTCATTTTACACTTTTGCTGTAATTACAGGGCGTGCGGAAAGTACAAACCCCGTTTCCATATGAGTTGGGAAATTGTGTTAGATGTAAATATAAACGGAATACAATGATTTGCAAATCCTTTTCAACCCATATTCAATTGAATGCACTACAAAGACAAGATATTTGATGTTCAAACTCAGAAACTTTATTTTTTTTTTTGCAAATAATAATTAACTTAGAATTTCATGGCTGCAACACGTGCCAAAGTAGTTGGGAAAGGGCATGTTCACCACTGTGTTACATCACCTTTTCTTTTAACAACACTCAATAAACGATTGGGAACTGAGGAAACTAATTGTTGAAGCTTTGAAAGTGGAATTCTTTCCCATTCTTGTTTTATGTAGAGCTTCAGTCATTCAACAGTCCGGGGTCTCCGCTGTCGTATTTTACGCTTCATAATGCGCCACACATTTTCGATGGGAGACAGGTCTGGACTGCAGGCGGCCCAGGAAAGTACCCGCACTCTTTTTTTACGAAGCCACGCTGTTGTAACACGTGCTGAATGTGGCTTGGCATTGTCTTGCTGAAATAAGCAGGGGCGTCCATGAAAAAGACGGCACTTAGATGGCAGCATATGTTGTTCCAAAACCTGTATGTACCTTTCAGCATTAATGGTGCCTTCACAGATGTGTAAGTTACCCATGCCTTGGGCACTAATGCACCCCCATACCATCACAGATGCTGGCTTTTGAACTTTGCGTCAATAACAGTCTGGATGGTTCGCTTCCCCTTTGGTCCGGATGACACGATGTCGAATATTTCCAAAAACAATTTGAAATGTGGACTCGTCAGATCACAGAACACTTTTCCACTTTGCATGAGTCCATCTTAGATGATTTTGGGCCCAGAGAAGTCAGCGGCGTTTCTGGATGTTGTTGATAAATGGCTTTCGCTTTGCATAGTAGAGCTTTAACTTGCACTTACAGATGTAGTGACCAACTGTATTTAGTGACAGTGGTTTTCTGAAGTGTTCCTGAGCCCATGTGGTGATATCCTTTAGAGATTGATGTCGGTTTTTGATACAGTGCCGTCTGAGGGATCGAAGGTCACGGTCATTCAATGTTGGTTTCCGGCCATACTGCTTATGTGGAGATATTTCTCCAGATTCTCTGAACCTTTTGATGATATTATGGACCTTAGATGTTGAAATCCCTAAATTGCACTTTGAGAAACGTTGTTCTTAAACTGTTTGGCTATTTGCTCACGCAGTTGTGGACAAAGGGGTGTACTTCACCCCATCCTTTCTTGTGAAAGACTGAGCATTCTTTGGGAAGCTGTTTTTATACCCCTGCAATGAGGTGGCGACTTGTCCAGGGTGTACCCCGCCTTCTGCCCGATTGTAGCTGATTGACCCCGAAGGGAATAAGCGGTAGAAAATGGATGGATGGATGTTTTTATACCCAATCATGGCACCCACTTGTTCCCAATTAGCCTGCACACCTGTGGGATGTTCCAAATAAGTGTTTGATGAGCATTCCTCAACTTTATCAGTATTTATTGCCACCTTTCCCAACCTCTTTGTCACGTGTTGCTGGCATCAAATTCTGAAGATAATGATTATTTGCAAAAAACATTTTTTTTATCAGTTTGAACATCAAATATGTTGTCTTTGTAGCATATTCAACTGAATATGGGTTGAAAATGATTTACAAATCATTGTATTCCGTTTATATTTACATCTAACACAATTTCCCAACTCATATGGAAACGGGGTTTGTATTTGCAGCACTGTTTCCACATTCAATGTTATAGCCTTATTCCTAAAATGGAATACATTTATTTTGTCCTCAAAATTCGACCCGCAATACCCCATAATGACAATGTGAAAACATGTGTTAATAGCTTTTTGCAAATATGAGCAAAACTCACAGCCTTTGCTCAATACTTTGTTGATGCAACTTAGGTAGTCTTTTTGAATACGATGCCACAAGCTTGCCACACCTATCTTTTGGAAGTTTTGCCCATTCCTCCATGCAGCGTCTCTCGAGCTCCATCAGGTTGGATGGGAAGCGTCGGTGCACAGCCATTTTCAGATCACTCCCGAGATGTTCAATTTGATTCAAGTCTGGGCTTTGTCTGGGCCACTCAAGGACATTTACAGTTGTCCTTAAGCCATTCCTTTGATATCTTGGCTTTGTGCTTAGGGTCTTTGTCCTGCTGAAAGATGAACCGTCGCCCCTGGATCAGGTTTTCATCCAGGATGTCTCTGTACATTGCTGCATTCATCTTCCCCTCTATCCTGACTAGTCTCCCAGTTCACCACCATGCTTTAATATAGGGATGGTATTGGTGTGGTGATGAGCGGTGTCTGGTTTCCTCCAAACATGACGCCTAGCATTCACGCCAAAGAGTTCAATCTTTGTCTCATCCGACCAGAACGCTTTGTTTCTCATGGCCCGAGAGTCTTTCAGGTGCATTTTGGCGAACTCCAGGCAAGCTACCATGTGCTTTTTTACGAAGAAATGGCTTCCCACCCTATCGTACAAGCCTGATTGCTGCAGAGATGGTTGTCCTTCTGGAAGGTTCTCCTCTCTCCACCGAGAAATGCTTTAGCTTTGGCAAAGTGACCATCTGTCATGTCTGTGTGATCATGTTTTGTTTTAGTCATGTTCGGTTTTGTTTTTGGACTTTTTGTGTACTTTTGTTTGTTTTGTCACCATAGCAACCATTAGTTTTCACCTGTCACGTCACGCACCTGTTTCACGTTTTGAGTCACGCACCTGTTTTCACTAATCATGTCTGTAATATTTAAGTTCATTGTTTTCAGTTTGTCTTTCTGGCGACATCCCACATCATACTCTCCACACAGCCTTATAACCCTTGCTGCGCTTTTTCATGCCGTTTTCTCGTCCAAGTAAGTTTTCTTTATTCATGCCATAGTTTGCAAGTTTTGTTTCATTGTTCATAGTTTCTGCCGTTGTGCAAGTTTTGTGTTTATAGTCAAGTTTTGTGCTTCCGCCCTTGTGCGCGCCTTTTGTTTGCTTCTTTTTTTTGCTTCTTTTTTTTGTCCTTTGTTAGTGTAAAAAAAATAAAATATGTACTCACATTCCCCTCTCGCCCGAGCCAACTTTCCGTTGCCTTCTGGAAAAACTAAACCCAAGGACCAAGTCTTGACACCATCGTTTTTTTTTGGTCATCTCCCTGACTACAGCCCCTCTCCTATGATTGCTCAATTAGACCGACGGTCAGTCCTAGGAAGAGTCATGGGGCCTCATGTAGCAAGAGTTGCATGGATTTCCTTCTGAAAAAAGACGTAGATTCAAATCCAAAAAACTCCTTACGCAAGTCAAAATTCAGATGTATTTAAGTGTGCGCACACACAAATCCAAGTACATTTCTTTGTTACATCACAACCAACGTGGAATAGATCTCAGGAGTTGGCCTGGCATGACACGCCCAGACCGCGCTCAGGCAGCTATTTTTCTGTACTTTTCACCGGATATGTGTGTTGTGTTTTTATTTCCCTGCTTTCTCTTTTATTGTGATGTTTCCTCAGCTCATTAGTCTCCAGCGAGGGGCGGACACTAGGCACACCTGCAAACCATTTCTTCAGAGTATTTAAGCTCGTCACCCACAGCTGGGCCTTGCTGGTTATTTTTCCTGCACCTTCCACGTGCATGTGCCTACTTCGCCTCGTCAGTCCCGGTATGTTGTTTTTCCTTAATCCTGTAAATCCTAACGTGTTGTGTTTGTTTCCTAGCCTCCTTGAGGCAACAAGGACTTTATCCTGTGTCTTAGTGTGCCCTGGCTTCTCCCCCTGCCGACCACTGAGAAACCTGTTTTCATTTAAGTATTCATGGTGTGCACTTCTGCCCCCATCGCTTTTTGTTACACTTTTTGGACTCATTAAATGTTTTCCCTTTTTGTTATTCAAACTTGCCTCTCGTCTCTGCATCCCGGGGTCACCCCCTTGACCAGTTCGTAACATAATAACCAGCCACATCATGGACCTCGCAGAGATCGACCCGGTCAGAAGAACTCTAGACCAACAGGAAGAACAATTTGGCGTGCTTAGGACTGGCGTCAAAGCCATGGCGGAACGCCAAGATGCTCGCATAAATATCTTGGAGACAAAGCTGGGAAGCGTACTCACCGCTCTGCAGTCGATGACTTCCCCCACCGCCGACGCAGCAGTCCCGCTGAGCCATCCTCGACACGCAGATATTCCGTTGCCTGACGACACCCCTCCTGCTACGTGTCCACCACTCTCCAAGCCCGAGCGTTTCTCCGGCGAGTCAGGTGACGTGCGGTCTTTCCTCACCCAGTGTGAGATTTTTTTTGAACTATTGCCAACCTCTTTTTACACTGAAAGAGCTCGTGTGGCTTTTCTCATGTCCCATATGAGTGGCCGGGCTTCCGCCTGGGCCACCGCGGAATGGGGGCGTCAATCTCCCGTGTGTGCCTCGTATGCCGCTTTTGCCAAAGCCATGAAGAACATTTTCCAGCGCGAAAGACCAGGACGTGAGGCAGCACGGTCATTACTTCGTCTACAGCAAGGTCAGCGCAGTGTCACGGACTTCGCCATCGAATTCCGAAGGCTCGCTGCTGAGAGCGGATGGCCAACTTCCGCATTGGTGGACGTCTTCTCCCTCGGTCTGGCTGAGCGAGTCCGGAAACACATGATCCCGCTCAAGACTCCCGACAACCTCGACGAGCTTGTCGCTCTGGCGGGGAGGGTTGAAAATCGCCTCGTTGACTGGGAGAGAGAGAGTTTTCGACGTCAGGGACTCTGCACTTCGTCGCGCAGTGGGAGTGGCCATGGAGCGCGTCAAACATTTGCACCGATACCCAGTGTCGATGCCCTACCGATACCACAGGAAGAGGAACCCATGCTGCTCGGAGGTAATCGTCTATCTCCAGCTGAGAGGGATCGTCGCCTCCGCCTCCAGCTGTGTTTATATTGTGGAGAAGTGGAGCATCGCCTCTCCCACTGTCCTCATCGTCCTGTTCGCCGCCGCACTCAAGCGCCGCCACCTCTACGCACTCAAGCGCCGCCAACTCTACGCACTCAAGCGCCGCCAACTCTACGCACTCAAGCGCCGCCACCTCTACGCACTCAAGCGCCGCCACCTCTACGCACTCAAGCGCCGCCACCTCTACGCACTCAGGCGTCGCCTCCTCGCCCTGTTCCAGCTTCACATCCTCCAGCGATCGACCATGCCCCTCTACTGTCCGCTACAGGTCAGACACTGTCCAGACTTCAACTATCGTGTACGCTAGCCTGGGACTTATCCCAGAAATTGGACATTAGGGCACTTGTTGATTCTGGTTCCGACGATAATTTCATCGATGAGTCTGTAATTAAGCGTTATTCCATACCCGTTACTAAGTTACATAAACCTAGAGTTGTCCGATCCCTCGACGGAGGCCACCTGGCGAGCGTTATACATCAGACCCTTCCGTTATCTCTTCAATTATCTGGGAACCATTTTGAATCAATCATTTTTCTAGTCATACCCTCTCGTTCTGCTCCGGTTGTGCTTGGGCTTACCTGGCTAGCTAAACACAATCCCCATATTGACTGGGCCAAAGCTACAATAATTAATTGGGGAATTTTTTGTCATTTACATTGTCTGCGGTCTGCATGCCCTCGCACAAGGTCCTCGCGCGTCGTCACACAGGAAGTAATTGATTTGTCGGTTGTGCCCACTGCTTATCACGACCTTAAAGAAGTTTTTAGCAAAGATCGAGCGTTGTCGTTACCTCCACACCGTCCCTACGATTGTGGTATTGATCTCCTCCCTGGTGCTACACTCCCTTCTTCGCGACTATACAACATTTCTCGACACGAAAGACATGCTCTAGAGGACTATATCACTACTTCACTTGCATCTGGTCTTATCCGCCCATCCAACTCTCCACTAGCTGCCGGGTTCTTTTTTGTGGAGAAGAAGGACAAGACACTTCGCCCCTGCATCGATTACCGTGCCCTCAATAATATTACTGTTAAGAATAAATATCCGCTTCCGCTTCTCGACTCAGCTTTCAACCCACTACACACTGCTAGACATTTCACCAAATTGGACCTCTGCAATGCTTACCATTTAGTTAGAATTAAGCAAGGAGATGAATGGAAAACTGCTTTCAACACATCCCTAGGACATTTTGAATACCTGGTCATGCCTTTCGGCCTCACCAATGCTCCTGCCGTTTTTCAGGGCCTCATAAATGACGTCCTGCGCGACATGCTCGACCGTTTCGTGGTAGTTTATTTAGACGATATACTAATTTTCTCACCTACCCCTGAACTACACGTCCTGCATGTTCGCTTAGTGCTCCAACGCCTTCTTGAAAATCGTCTGTATGTCAAAGCTGAGAAATGTGTTTTTCATTCTGAGTCGGTTCCTTTTTTGGGTTTTATTGTTGAGAGGGGTCAACTCCGAGCAGATCCGGCAAAAATACAGGCAGTGGTTGATTGGCCCACACCCACTTCTAGGAAGCTCCTTCAAAGGTTTCTAGGTTTCGCTAATTTTTATCGTCGTTTTATTCGTAATTTTAGTCGAGTAGCGGAACCATTAACAAGACTTACTTCCATTAAGCTTCCCTTTTTGTGGACCTCAGAGACTCAATCTGCTTTTGAGAAACTCAAGTCTTTGTTCACCTCTGCACCTGTTCTTATCCATCCTAACATATCCTCTCAATTTGTTGTCGAGGTTGACGCATCTGACTCCGGCGTGGGGGCTGTGCTCTCCCAGCGCTCCACCACCGACCAGAGGCTGCACCCCTGTGCCTTTTTCTCACGCCGCCTGACTCCTGCTGAACGTAATTATGACATTGGCAATAGAGAACTACTCGCTGTGGTGTTGGCACTACAAGAATGGAGGCACTGGCTGGAGGGCTCGGAGACCCCGTTTTTTGGTGTTCACAGACCACAAGAATCTGGCCTATATCCGTACTGCTCAACGGCTCAATCCTAGACAAGCGAGGTGGGCGTTGTTCCTAGCCAGATTTAATTTTACCATGACCTTCCGCCCCGGTTCCCAGAATGGTAAACCAGATGCTCTGTCGAGGATGTACTCCTGCCCCGAGGAAGAGGTCAAGACCGAGACAATCATCCCTCCATCATGAGTACTGGGAGCGTTGCAGTGGGACATTGAAGGCCGCGTTAAGGAGGGACTCAAGAACGTTCCCTCTCCTAAGAACTGCCCTCAAGGGCGTTTGTTTGTGATCCCAGAGCTCCGTCCTGAAGTACTAAACTGGGCCCACAGCTCCAAGGTCGCTTGCCACCCGGGCATAACCCGTACTTTTTTCCTCCTGTCCCAGCGCTTCTGGTGGCCAACCTTCAGAGCTGACACAAAGGACTTTGTATCGGCCTGTGCCTCTTGTGCCCGTAATAAAGCATCACACCGGGCACCAGCCGGTCTTCTGCGCCCGCTTCCCATTCCCTCCCGCCCGTGGTCCCATGTGGCATTGGACTTTGTCACAGGACTTCCACCATCCAAGGGCAACACAGTGATATTGACTTTGGTTGACCGCTTTTCTAAGATGGCCCATTTTGTCGCTCTGGCCAAGTTACCCTCTGCACTCGAGACTGCTGAAATGCTCGTACGCCATGTCTTCCGGCTGCATGGTATCCCAGTGGATGTAGTTTCGGATAGAGGTCCACAATTCTCGTCTGCTGTTTGGAAGGCGTTCTGCAAGGCATTAGGAGCATCACCCAGTCTTTCCTCAGGATACCACCCACAGACTAACGGTCAGACTGAACGCACCAATCAAGACCTAGAGGCCGCAATCCGCTGCGTCTGCCACCAGCAGCCGGCCTCCTGGGCCTTCAGTCTACCGTGGATAGAGTACGCACATAATACACTCATCAGCTCGGCTACAGGTATGTCACCTTTTCACTCTGCCTACGGTTACCAACCCCCCATTTTTAATTCTCTGGAAAAGGAGGTCGCCGTCCCATCTGTGGCTGCCCACCTGCACCGCGCACAACAAGCCTGGCGCAATACCCGGTCTGCATTGCTACGCACCTCAGAGCGCAACCAGCGCCTTGCTAACCGCCACCGCAGTACAGCACCAGACTACAAGCCCGGTCAGAAGGTGTGGTTGTCGTCTCGTGATCTTCCTCTCCAAGTGGACTCTAAGAAGCTTCAGCCAAGATTTATTGGGCCTTTTTCCATTGAACGTATCATCAATCCCTCCGCCGTTCAACTACACCTTCCTGACTCCCTAAGGATACATCCTTCGTTCCACGTCTCACTCATCAAGCCCGTTTCCACCAGTCTCTTGAGTCCTCCAGAGGTGCCTCCTCCACCTCCCAGGCTTATTGATGGCCATCCTGCGTTCTCTGTCAAGGCCATTCTTGATGTGAGGAGAAGGGGCAGGGGTTTCCAGTATCTGGTGGACTGGGAGGGCTACGGCCCCGAGGACCGATCCTGGGTCTCGCGTTCCCTTATCCTAGACCCTACACTTTTAAATACATTTTATGTTCGTTTTCCAGAGAAACCAGGTAAGCCGCCATGTGGCGTCCTTTAAGGGGGGGTACTGTTGTGTTTTTATTTCCCTGCTTTCTCTTTTATTGTGATGTTTCCTCAGCTCATTAGTCTCCAGCGAGGGGCGGACACTAGGCACACCTGCAAACCATTTCTTCAGAGTATTTAAGCTCGTCACCCACAGCTGGGCCTTGCTGGTTATTTTTCCTGCACCTTCCACGTGCATGTGCCTACTTCGCCTCGTCAGTCCCGGTATGTTGTTTTTCCTTAATCCTGTAAATCCTAACGTGTTGTGTTTGTTTCCTAGCCTCCTTGAGGCAACAAGGACTTTATCCTGTGTCTTTGTGTGCCCTGGCTTCTCCCCCTGCCGACCACTGAGAAACCTGTTTTCATTTAAGTATTCATGGTGTGCACTTCTGCCCCCATCGCTTTTTGTTACACTTTTTGGACTCATTAAATGTTTTCCCTTTTTGTTATTCAAACTTGCCTCTCGTCTCTGCATCCCGGGGTCACCCCCTTGACCAGTTCGTAACAATGTGCCTCGAGACAATTCTGTCTCGGTGGTCTACAGACAATTGGTTTGATTAGTTGTCATGCACGGTCAAATGTGGGACCTTATGCATGGACAGGTGTGTGCCTTTCCAAATCTCGTCCAATCAATTGAGTCTACCAGAGATGGACTCCAATTAAGCTGTAGCAACATGTCAAGGATGATCAGTTGAAACAAGATGCACCTGATCTCACTTTTGAGCTTCATGGCAAAGGCGGTGAATACTTATGTACATGTGATTTCTTAGTTTTTTGTTTTTAATACATTTGCAAAACTCTCTAAAACTCTTTCACATTCTCGTTATGGGGTCCGTAGAATTTTGAGGACAAAAAGTTTTGAATAAGGCTGTAACATAACGAAATGTGGTAAAAGTGTGTAATAATTACATGTCAAGTCATCATTAAATGGCCCTGATATGTCAAAAGGCATTAATAAATCATGTTCTTTTCGAACACCTCTATAACTGATAACAGTAGTTCAGCCCCGAAATCTTGTTATTGTTTTAATTTCGATGCCCGGCCCTCTACCATTTGACCAATAAGAAAGTCTGTGGGTGTGTCACATGGTTGCCAGTTATGCACCGCCCTCTTCGTCTAGCTCAGGGGTAGGGAATCTATGGCTCTTGAGCCAGAAGTGGCTCTTTTGATAACTGCATCTGGCTCTCAGATACGTCTTAGCTGACATTGCTTAACACGATAAGTAATGAATAATTCCGCTTGTAATCACAATGTTAAAAATAACGTTCAAAATATAAAACATTCTCATGCATTTTATTCCATCCATCCGTCTTCTACCGCACCTGTTCAAGAAGTCGCATTAATGGTAAGAAGTATTTTATTTATTATTGGTTAGCCTCAGAATAACAATGTTATTAAAAAGAATAAGAGACTTATTATACTCCAAAAATGTTGGTCTTATTTAAAAATGCACGCATTTAGTTGTATTCAGTGTTAAAAAATATTATATGGCTCTCACGGAAAGACATTTTATATGGTGCGGTATAGCTCGGTTGGTAGAGCGGCCGTGCCAGCAACTTGCAGGTTCAATCCCCGCTCCCGCTATCCTAGTTACTGCCGTTGTGTCCTTGGGCAAGACACTTTACCCACCTGCTCCCAGTGCCACCCACACTGGTTTAAATGTAACTTAGATATTGGGTTTCACTATGTAAAGTGCTTTGAGTCACTAGAGAAAAGCGCTATATAAATATAATTCACTTCACTTCACATTTTAAAATATTTGGCTTTCATGGCTCTCTCAGCCAAAAAGGTTCCCGACCCCTGGTCTAGCTACTGCCACTGGTAAAGTTACTAAACATGTCAGACCTTAGTACATCTAAAAGGCGTCGTTATGATTCTCAACTTATGCATGACAAAGCCAGGAACAAAACAAGGATTTGTATCAGGGATGCCTTTGAAAGATGGAGACGATTGAAGGCGGAGAAGATTTTTTCAACTGACGCCAAACTTGATAGGTAAGTCAGGCATTTACATTATTACTTATTACTTATTACTTGTAATATATGGAAATGGACATTTGGTATGTAAACTATATTGTCCAATACAGTCTATGAGCTTGTCTAACAAAGCTAATATGTTCATGCAATGAATGCTTAGCATGCTAGCACGGTCAATGACACATTGACATATAGGCTAACAGAGGAAATATATGCCCGTTAGTCTGTATGTCGATGTGTCATACAACTGACAGGGCAAAATATATTTTCGACAAATAAAACCTATGTGGATATGGGTAGTGTCAGTGCCTATTTCGTTCTGAATATGCTGATATGCTGAGAAAATGGGTTTCAACATTAGCACGGCTGTCATGGCAATGTGAAACTTATAGAGACAGTCAAATCACATGATACAAGAATTCCTCATTCGTGTTTGCATATTGTGGACTACATGTACCAAGTTATATGGCAATCTGAAACGTTTGAAACAGTACTCTACAGGCATACTTTGGTAAAATGTCTCCTCTTTAGAATTCTCTTTACAATGAGATAAAAGACTGTAAAAATATATTCCAATTGAAAAAAATATATAAAGACAGAACAATAAGATCATATGGACAGCCATACGTGTTTACATTTTGCTTAATATTTATTAATTTACTTGTTTTTTTTGTCTGGTTTTTTATTTGTTTTGTATAGGGATGTCTGATAATGGCTTTTCGCCGATATCCGATATTCCGATATTGTCCAACTCTTTAATTACCGATACCGATTTCAACCGATATATACAGTCGTGGAATTAAAACACTATTATGCCTAATTTGGACAACCAGGTATGGTGAAGATAAAGTACTTTAAATTTAAAAAAAATAAAATAAAATAAGATAAATAAATTAAAAACATTTTCTTGAATAAAAAAGAAAGTAAAACAATATAAAAACAGTTAACATAGAAACTAGTAATTAATGAAAATGAGTAAAATTAACTGTTAAAGGTTAGTACTATTAGTGGACCAGCAGCACGCACAATCATGTGTGCTTACGGACTGTATCCCTTGCAGACTGTATTGATATATATTGATATATAATGTAGGAACCAGAATATTAATAACAGAAAGAAACAACCCTTTTGTGTGAATGAGTGTAAATGGGGGAGAGAGGTTTTTTGGGTTGGTGCACTAATTGTAAGTGTATCTTGTGTTTTTTATGTTGATTTAATAAAAAAACAAACAAACAAAAAAACAAAACAAAAAAAACGATACCGATAATAAAAAAACGATACCGATAATTTCCGATATTACATTTTAACGCATTTATAGACCGATAATATTATCGGACATCTCTAGTTTTGTATCATCCCGTGAGGTGTATATTACTTTTTTTGCTCCGTTTGTACTTCATGAAGTTTTGCACTTGTTGTGCTTTTTTTGTTTGTTTTCATTATATTTGGATATATTTCTTTGGTTTGTATGATATCCATTGAATAAGACTATGTATTATGAGCGGACCGCCACAATAAAGCACACGTGAACACACATCCATTTTCTACCGCTTGTCCCTCTCGAGGACGCGGGGCACTAGAGCCTATCCCAAATAGTAATAGACAGCTCAATAAATTTCACTGTTTTATAATTATTTTTAATTGAGTTTGTAATTTCTTCAGTTAAATACATTTGTGGGGAACCACAAACAAACATCAAGTTAAGTTGTTTTTAAACAAGGAATACATTTACCATAACATGCCAATATGACATATATACAATATCACACATATTTGACTTTAATTATTATTTTAGGAACAAAAAATCCGAAATGTGTTACAGTATATGTGTTCCACTTGGTCTGAAGTTTATCTTCCATCACTTTCTTTGAGCATAAAGAATCTGGGTTCAAATCAAAACAAAACAAATACAGTGGTTACTGGTTTTCATTTGATATCTGGAAATATTACAATATGGACCCTTTTATTTGATTCTTTTCAAATTTATGTTGAGAATAAACGGTGGGCACCACCGTTTTACATATATGTATCACTTAGGATCATTCCCAGAACTCAAAAGAAGGTTGTGTATGGAGATTGGATATTAACCCAAGAGCTGAACTTTCATTGACATCTTGGTTCATATGTCAAACTATACAAGTCTGACTCTGTCAAATATAAATCATGTATTCTACTGTTTATACATGATCAATAGTTTATACACCGACTGTTTTGTGTGTGTGTGTAATAGAGCCAGATAATGACAGAGAGTGTGTGTGTGTGTGTGTGTGTGTGTGTGTGTGTGTGTGTATATGTGTGTGTGTGAGGGACAGGGGGGCGGGAGGGGGTGGGGGTGGGCTTAATCCCTTTAATTGAGTGGCGATCATGACTCGGCCTCAAGTCTCCCAAGGTGCTCCACTAGAGCATACGTCTGCGTGCTATAGCTCAAAACAATTTGTCCTTTCTTCCCAAAGAAACCTTTAGTCTCTATTACTTCTTTTCTCCTATCCGTCCACACATCAATCCACTTCCTTTTGTGCGAGGATAATTCTTCCTTTTGTGCAAGGATAATTGCTGCAATTCAGTTTAAGTGTGCACAGAACGAGGACATGCATTTGTCTGCATTTAACGAGATAGAGGGATTTGATGCATGTGAGTTTTGTTAAATCTGGACTTAAAGGCCTACTGAAACCCACTACTACCGACCACGCAGTCTGATAGTTTATATATCAATGATGAAATCTTAACATTGCAACACATGCCAAAACGGCCGGGTTAGCTTACTAAAGTGCAATTTTAAATTTTGCGCGTAATATCCTGCTGGTATGATGACGTCAGCGCGTGACGTCACGGATTGTAGAGGGCATTTTGGGACAGCATGGTGGCCAGCTATTAAGTCGTCTGTTTTCATCGCAAAATTCCACAGTATTCTGGACATCTGTGTTGGTGAATCTTTTGCAATTTGTTCAATGAACAATGGAGACAGCAAAGAAGAAAGATGTAGGTGGAAAGCGGTGTATAGCGGCAGGTGTTGTGCCGGATAATGCACCCCCGCCGTAGAATGCACCCCCTGACTGTTGTGCCGGATAACACAGCCGGTGTTTTATTGTTTACATTCCCGAAAGATGACAGTCAAGCTTTACCATTGGCCTGTGGAGAACTGGGACAACAGAGACTCTTACCAGGAGGACTTTGAGTTGGATGCGCAGACGCGGTACCGTGAGTATGCATGCAGCTGCGGTTTCCAAACATTTGATCGCTTGCCCGTACGTGCGTGCCGCTATGTGCATGTCACGTACGTAACTTTGGGGACTTTGGGGAAATATATGTGCTGTATGAACTTTGGAGAGGTGAACGATACTTTGGGCTGTGGGTTTAGGTGTGTTGTGCAGGTGTTTGAGTTGTATTGGCGGTTTGTATGGACGGGAGGGGGGAGGTGTTTGTTATGCGGGATTAATTTGTGGCATATTAAATATAAGCCTGGTTGTGTTGTGGCTATTAGAGTATATATATGTCTTGTGTTTATTTACTGTTTTAGTCATTCCCAGCTGAATATCAGGTCCCACCCGCCTCTCACAGCATCTTCCCTATCTGAATCGCTCCCACTGTCCTCTAGTCCTTCACTCTCACTTTCCTCATCCACGAATCTTTCATCCTCGCTCAAATTAATGGGGAAATCGTCGCTTTCTCAGTCCGAATCGCTCTCGCTGCTGGTGGCCATGATTGTAAACAATGTGCAGATGTGAGGAGCTCCACAACCTGTGATGTCACGCTACTCGTCTGCTACTTCCGGTACAGGCAAGGCTTTTTTATCAGCGACCAAAAGTTGCGAACTTTATCGTCGATGTTCTCTACTAAATCCTTTCAGCAAAAATATGGCAATATCGCGAAATGATCAAGTATGACACATAGAATGGACCTGCTATCCCCGTTTAAATAAGAAAATCGCATTTCAGTAGGCCTTTAAACACTTTAAATATTTTTGTAATTGGGTTATTTATTTGTCCTACATCACATGCATTGTGACGATCGGTCACTTCATTTCTGTTTGTTTCCTTGTTTTTGTATTTATTTCCTATCAGTGCTCTTATTTTGGTTTCCACTTCCTGCTTGTTCCGTTGAGCACTGTTTTCGCACCTGGTCCACACCTGCGGACAATCAGCATATGTCTATGTATGTTTCACTCGAGCACTCCTCAGTGCTTGAAGATCACTTTATGTTTGGAACTGTTTCATGCAAGACTGCATTCTCCTCTGTTGATGATAATTAAAATCATCTTACCTGTTCATCGGCTCCTGGTTCCTGCATCTTGGGGTCTCAAAAAACTGCAGCCATGCAAGTTCCTAACGGGATCTTTGAGCTAGACTGTTGTGACCTCGCGAGAACCCCCGTCGGCGATGTACAGTCAACGTTCTGGGCCGCACAATTCGTGGAGGACTTAAAAGCCAGGTTGGTGCGGTCCCAGCCCACGACCGCTGGTTCTGGCTCTCCAATCGGCCAGTCCACCGCCGCCTGCGTCCTTCCCGGTTCCTAACAGGCATTGTGCTTCTTGTTTTGATTGACAATAATTTATCATCAATTACACCAAAAAGTTGGGGTGTTTGTTAAACTTCGGTTAAATACACTCCAATGCTACAATACCGCAGTTAATTTGACTTGTATGACAGTAAATAATATTAACATGTTACTTAAACTATGCCTTTAGCGTTAATGCAGATCTTATAATGGCTGCGACTTGACGAGACTTAAAACCAGGGGAGACAGGGCCTTCTCTGTGGTCGGCCCTAAGCTCTGGAACACTCTGCCCCTCCATGTTCGAATTGCTCCCACAGTGGAGTGTTTTAAGTCTCGTCTTAAGACCCACTTTTATTCTCTGGCTTTTAACACTACGTGAGTTGTGTGGTCCTCTGTTGTCCTCTGTGTTTTTAAAATTTTGCTTTTTGCTTTCTATTTACTGTTTTAATTGGTTTTACCCTTTGAAATTGTTTTTAATCACATTTATTTTATATTGTTTTTAATTGTGTTTAATATTGTTGTGCAGCACTTTGGAAACATTTTGTTGTTTAAATGTGCTATATAAATAAAGTGGATTGGATTGGATTGGATTGACTTAACTCTGAAATGGAATATTCAATATTGTATCATATCGCTTATTTGTTTAGTTATTATTGATAAAATAGGTTGATGGGCAACACTAAATTGGCCCTAGTGTGTGAATGTAAGTGTGAATGTGATCTGTCTATCTGTGTTGGCCCTGCGATGAGGTGGCGACTTGTCCAGGGTGTACCCTGCCTTCCGCCTGTCAAGACTTGGTCCGGGGTGTTTGCTTTTCCAGGATGCAACGGAAAGTTGGCACGGGCGAGACGGGAATGGAGGTATATGATTTATTTATTTTTATCAAAAAAAAGGAATAAATGAAAGCGCGCACAGTGGCGGAGAATAAACTACGAAAAAACAAAAGGACTATAAACATGGAACCAAAACTTACTGTGACAAGGGACATGAAGCAGGATCATAGAGGAATGGACAGAGCACAAATGTGGTGTGGTATGGGGTGCGAGGTCGTCAGAAAAACAAACTGAAAAACACTGAACTTAAATACTACGGACATGATTAACGAAAACAGGTGCGTGACTCAAGACGTGAAACAGGTGCGTGACTCAAAACGTGAAACAAGTGCGTGACGTGACAGGTGAAAACTAATGGTTGCTATGGTGACCAGACAAGGGAGTGAAAAGACAGAAACTAAACAAAACATGACTTAAAACAAAACATGATTACACAAACATGACACCGCCCGTGTGCAGCTAAGATAGGCTCCAGCACTCCCCGCGACCCCAAAAAGGACAAGCGGTAGAAAATGGATGGATGGATGGATGGATAATGGCTGCGACTTAACTCTGAAATGGAATATTAAATATTGTATTGTATCACTTATTTGTTTAGTTATTATCGATACAATAGGTTGAATGACAACATATAATGTTTTTGCAGTTGAGACTTCTATTGACAGTTTAGACAGGAAGACAGAGGTGGTGAGAAAGTACAAAGTAGTGACGTGGGGGTTCGGGTAGGGACTTGTTTTGATTAAAAGAAAAACAAAACAAAACTGGATAATAATTCATAAAATAACTGTATTCTAATTTTAATATATTCGCTCCACTCCACTTTATATAGCACATTTATGTTGCATTTTGTCATTTCCCTGCCTTCTCTTTTTTGTTGTCTGTTTTCTTTCTTCATTCAATTAGTTCCCAGCGAGACACACCTGCAACTAATCTCCACCCAGTAGTATATAAGCTCGTCACCGACAGCTGGTCCCTGCCGATTAATGTCTCCTGCACCTTCCACGTGCATACGCATGATTCACGTCGTCCTGCCTGGTATGTTGTCTTTTCTTGTTATCTAAATTCCTCACCTCTTTTTATTTGCCTTCTAGCCTTCCTGAGGTTGTTGGACCTTTTTGTAGAGCTCAGTGCGCCCTGGCCTTTTCCCCCTGCCGACCACTGAAGGACCTACTTTTGTTTATATATTCATGGTGTGCATTTTTTGCCCCATCTCCTTTTGTTACACTTTTTGGACTCGTATTAAATTGTTAACATATTGTAAATCAGCCTTGCCTCCAGTCTCTGCATCCTGGGATCACCTCCTTGATTAAATCCTAACAATTTATACAACAAAAATATCAAAAACAAGATTCAAATACTATCCTTAGCTCCACCAATGACTGAATAAAAACAAAATAAATACATATAAAACCAATATAAAAACAATATAAAAATACATATGATTAAAAACGATTTTAAAACAATAAATATAAATACAAATTTAAAAACACAGAAAAACACAGAGGACCACACAACTCACAACTATAAATGTATTGTCTTTGTAATTACAAACGTTTATTTATTATAATTTTTTATTTTTTTTAGCATTTTTTAAAGTTAAAATCACTACATTTGCACATTTCCTGATCATGCAGAGTGCAGGAAGCTGATATTATTTATGTATCATATACTTAATAATACAATTTAAGGGTCTCAAACTCCCGGCCCGCGGGCCAGTTGCGGCCCCCGAGACGATATTTTGCGGCCCCCACCGTAATATGAAAGGTTAATGTTAAAGCGGCCCGCAAGTTTTATATAAATGACACTTTACAGTGTTGTGTGTGTGGAGCTCAAAGAACCTACCAATCACGGTGGGGTATATGGCTCTTGGGGGCGGGACATCGACCGGGCTTGATGCAAGCAGAGAAACATTTCTCATCTCAATGAGTGAAAGTTACAGCAGTGTTGCTGTAGTTTTCGTCCGTGCTTGGCTGGCTGCCTCCTTTCTTTCGGGCACACACGGACATTGGTCCCAGTGCGCTGTCCATCTAAGGGAGAGCCCCGCCACCCTGCGGAGGAAACTCATTTTGGCCGCTTGTACCCGTGATCTTGTCCTTTCGGTCATAACCCAAAGCTCATGACCATAGGTGAGGATGGGAACGTAGATCGACTGGTAAATTGAGAGCTTTGCCTTCCGGCTCAGCTCCTTCTTCACCACAACGGATCGATACAGCGTCCGCATTACTGAAGATGCCGCACCGATCCGCCTGTCGATCTCACGATCCACTCTTTTTTCACTTGTGAACACGACTCCGAGGTACTTGAACTCCTCCACTTGGGGCAGGGTCTCCTCCGCAACCCAGAGATGGCACTCCACCCTTTTCCGGGCGAGAACCATGGACTCGGACTTGGAAGTGCTGATTCTCATCCCAGTCGCTTCACACTCAGCTGCGAACCGATCCAGTGAGAGCTGAAGATCCTGGTCACATGAAGCCATCAGGACCACATCATCCGCAAAAAGCAGAGACCTAATCCTGCAGCCACCAAACCGGATCCCCTCAACGCCTTGACTGCGCCTAGAAATTCTGTCCATAAAAGTTATAAACAGAATGGGTGACAAAGGGCAGCCTTGGCGGAGTCCAACCCTCACTGGAAACGTGTCCAACTTACTGCCGGCAATGCGGACCAAGCTTTGACACTGATCATACAGGGAGCGGACCGCCACAATAAGACAGTCCGATACCCCATACTCTCTGAGCACTCCCCACAGGACTTCCCGAGGGACACGGTCGAATGCCTTCTCCAAGTCCACAAAACACATGTAGACTGGTTGGGCAAACTCCCATGCACCCTCAAGGACCCTGCCGAGAGTATAGAGCTGGTCCACAGTTCCACGACCAGGACGAAAACCACACTGTTCCTCCTGAATCCGAGGTTCGACTATCCGGCGTAGCCTCCTCTCCAGTACACCTGAATAGACCTTACCCAGTGCGCTGTGTTCACAATATTTTCAAAAAAATGTGTCGTGGCTTATTGTGGTGGATCCCAAAAAGCGCCAAGGACAAGAGCAGTGAGTGCGATAAGTCTTCTATTGTCCACACTGTCAAGGAGTCAAAAAACCCAAAGTACGGTGCCCATACTTGCCAACCCTCCCGGATTTTCGGGGAGACTCCCGAAATTCAGCGCCTCTCCCGAAAACCTCCCGGAAGAAATTTTCTCCCGAAAATCTCCCGGAATTCAGCCGGAGCTGGAGGTCACGCCCCTTCCAGCTCCATGCGGACCTGAGTCCAGTGTGCGCACACAAGGAGACGCAGGGGAGATACTTCTCCAGGGCCGATGTATGCTCGGGGCAACACCCTTCACCTTACCCGGCAGTGGGTCTCCACAGCGGACGACTTTAGGGTGAATGATGAATCAATCAATCAATCAATCAATCAATCTTTATTTATATAGCCCTAAATCACAAGTGTCTCAAAGGGCTGCACAAGCCACAACGACATCCTCGGTACAAAGCCCACATACGGGCAAGGAAAAACTCACCCCAGTGGGACGTCGATGTGAATGACTATGAGAAACCTTGGAGAGGACCGCATATGTGGGAAACCCCCCCCCCCTCTAGGGGAGACCGAAAGCAATGGATGTCGAGTGGGTCTGACATAATATTGTGAGAGTCCAGTCCATAGTGGATCCAACATAATAGTAAGAGTCCAGTCCATAGTGGGGCCAGCAGGACACCATCCCGAGCGGAGACGGGTCAGCAGCGTAGAGATGTTCCCAGCCGATGCACAGGCGAGCGGTCCACCCCGGGTCCCGACTCTGGACAGCCAGCACTTCATCCATGGCCACCGGACCTGTGCCCCCCCCCCCCCTCAAGGAAAAGGGGAGCAGAGGAGAAAAGAAAAGAAACGGCAGATCAACTGGTCTAACAGGGGGGCTATTTAAAGGCTAGAGTATACAAATGAGTTTTAAGATGGGACTTAAATGCTTCTACTGAGGTAGCATCTCTAATTGTTACCGGGAGGGCATTCCATAGTACTGGAGCCCGAATAGAAAACGCTCTATAGCCCGCAGACTTTTTTTGGGCTCTGGGAATCACTAATAAGCCGGAGTTCTTTGAACGCAGATTTCTTGCCGGGACATATGGTACAATGCAATCGACAAGATAGGACGGAGCTAGACCGTGTAGTATTTTATACGTAAGTAGTAAAACCTTAAAGTCACTTCTTAAGTGCACAGGAAGCCAGTGCAGGTGAGCCAGTATAGGCGTAATATGATCAAACTTTCTTGTTCTTGTCAAAAGTCTAGCAGCCGCATTTTGTACCAACTGTAATTTTTTAATGCTAGACATAGGGAGACCCGAAAATAATACGTTACAGTAGTCGAGACGAGACGTAACGAACGCATGAATAATGATCTCAGCGTCGCTAGTGGATAAAATAGAACGAATTTTAGCGATATTACGGAGATGGAAGAAGGCCGTTTTAGTAACACTCTTAATGTGTGATTCAAACGAGAGAGTTGGGTCGAAGATAATACCCAGATTCTTTACTGATTCGCCTTGTGTAATTGTTTGGTTGTCAAATGTTAAGGTGGTATTATTAAATAAATGTCGGTGTTTAGCAGGACCGATAATCAGCATTTCCGTTTTCTTGGCGTTGAGTTGCAAGAAGTTAGCGGACATCCATTGTTTAATTTCATTAAGACACGCCTCCAGCTGACTACAATCCGGCGTGTTGGTCAGCTTTAGGGGCATGTAGAGTTGGGTGTCATCAGCATAGCAATGAAAGCTAACACCGTATTTGCGTATGATGTCGCCTAGCGGCAGCATGTAATTACTAAAGAGTGCAGGGCCAAGAACCGAACCCTGAGGAACTCCGCACGTTACCTTAACATAGTCCGAGGTCACATTATTATGGGAGACGCATTGCATCCTGTCAGTAAGATAAGAGTTGAACCACGACAAAGCTAAGTCTAACATACCAATACGTGTTTTGATACGCTCTAATAAAATATTATGATCGACGGTATCGAAAGCAGCGCTAAGATCAAGAAGCAGCAACATAGATGACGCATCAGAATCCAGCGATTAGTTGCAAATCTTGCTTTATTGATTGCTTGCACACAGCCAATCCAACACAAAACCAACTAGTCCCTCCCCGCACTCACGCTACCGCTCCCTCTCTTCTCTCGCCCACACACTCACTGACGTCACTCACCTCACAAGCTGTCACCTATTAAAGGGCCACACACACACATACTCTACTCTCATAAAACACAGTACAGTTAGTAGAACAACTGTGTTTTCATTACTGTGTATTTGGTAGGTGCCATTGCCCCGGAATTGTATTGCATTGTACTTTCAAGTACAACAATGAGTAGATGAGTGTTATGTGTGTGTATATGTGTAAATAAATGAACACTGAAATTCAAGTATTTCTTTTATTTATATATATAATAAAATAAATAAATATATATATAGCTAGAATTCACTGAAAGTCAAGTATTTCATATATATATATATATATATATATGAAATACTCGAGTTGGTGAATTCTAGCTGTAAATATACTCCTCCCCTCTTAACCACGCCCCCCACCACGCCCCGCCCCACCCCAGACCATGCCCCCCTACCCCCACCTGCCGAAATCGGAGGTCTCAAGGTTGGCAAGTATGACGGTGCCAATAGAACAAAAATGCACTGCAACAAAAGGCTCGGGCACAAAATCAAAAAACACGATGAGTGGGCAAACAGGAAGACTTCTAGTGTCTGTCGGCAATAACAGTCCCCGATAACCCGCACCAATTATAGGGTCACACCGTTATTTGTGGGTAAATATTTTGTATTTCCATTGCCTCCCATGATGAACACTACATATATTTCTACTTTATTCAATTTATCTTTTATTACTACGTTTACAACAACAACCGCACGGTATTATTTCCGCTTCTTTTACGAGTAACAGCACGGTGGATAACAGCAGTCGCCTTTTTGCACTCGCTATACCAGCACTTTGTACCAGCTACGAATGCCACGGTGTTCATGTCATCATAAAAGTCACAAACATCAAGCGCAAAAACTAAGGAGACTGCTACCAGGCTGCTATCCGAATAATCGGAAATGAAGCACATTGCAGAAATTGAGTTTTTTCGTGCATCGAGACGTGCGTTGGCTAAACGCGACAGTGACACCAAGTGGAATTAAAATATATTCCACAGCCCCAAACATTTATGTACTTGTTTCCCTGTTCATTCTTAATGTGTTTTTTTAAATTGTTTTATCCTATTTTGTGTTAAAAATGAAATATAAAGACATTTGAGAAGATTGGAAGTTTTTCAACAAAGGTTTCCTTTGTGGAATGTCACGGCCCGGGCACACGTCAGTGCGCATTAATGTGTGCGCTGCGCTGAGCGCACTTCCAAGAGCGCGCCAGGTGCGTGTCAGTCCAGCGGCAGCAAGCGGCTGCAATCAATCACCAGCAATCAGCGCACCTGTGGCTGATCAGAGGGCCTGCCTTCATAAGCCTGCATAACCTGCTATCCTGCGCCAGAACGTAGTCATCTGTTCCCGTACAGTAAGCCAAATAGTCAAGCTCTATGCGCACTCTTTGCTCTCCTGTCGTGTTCATTGTCTCGTGTCCTCCTTGTCGTCCCTGCAGCCTGCCTTCGTTCCCACGTTACGAGCTGTGTGTCTCGTCTTCCCGTGTTCCCTCTGCATCCCTGGCTGCCTCTTGGATCTCGACCTCCCACCTGGACATAGACCTCTGACACCTCGCTATTGCCCCGACTACCTGCCTGTGTCACGGACCTTCGAGCCTGTTTTTCCCCTCCGGGACTTACGCCTCTTACTCAACACTCAGGTAACACACAACACCTAACTCACACACATAGTCGCACTCACAGACACACACACACACATTTTTGATTTATTACACACTTAATTTTATTATTTATATATATTGTGCATATATCTCCTCCTCCTGTACACATAACATGGAATACGTGATGTGGCCCAGCCCCACCCAGACTCTGCCTCCAGCAGCCCCCAGGTAAATTGAGTTTGAGACCCCTTTAAATTATTAATTTAAAATACTTTGAACTCTGTAAAAATATAATTTGTTGCCTGTCCCGGCTTCCTATATTTTGGTTTACCATGAAATATAATCTATCCATCCATTTTCTACAACGCTTATCCTTATTACGGTCGTGGGTAAGCTAGATAAGTGTTTTTAACCATAGGTACCCAGTTGTAATACACATTTCCACCACTTGTGGCAGTCATGACAGTCTAAAAAAAAAACCCAGAAGAAGTCTGGGGCTAAAGTCATGGATAAGTTTCTTAGGACTAAAAATGTTGATTAAAGTGGTGATGCTGTTTTTTCATTCGTACTTTAATTTTATTGACAGAGTTTATCAAATAAACATATATATTTTTATTTATTATTAAATTAGTTTTAGCATTGCGTAATTGTATATAAACATTTTTTTTCATCAGTTTTTATGAGTGCCTCCATTTGCAGTAGTCTATATTTAATTACCGTATTTTCCGGACTATAAGGCACACTTAAAAAACTTTTTTTTCCTCAAAACTCGACAGTGCGCCTTATAACCTAATGTAAGGAATACGTTTGGTTGAGCTTACCCACCTCGAAGCTATTTTATTTGGTACATGGTGTAATGATAAGTGTGACCGGTAGATGGCAGTCAAACATAAGAGATAAGTGTAGGCTGCACAATGATGGCAATATGTCTCAACTAAACAACACCAACATTTTAAATGTTCCATTGAAAATATAGAACATTACACACGGCGCTCAAAAATCCATCAAAATGTTTTAGTACGACTTTGGTAAGCTATGAAGCCGCACCGCTTGAAGGATTGTCGGCACATTAAACATATGAGTATTGTTATGGTGTGTGTATAAGGTAAGACATATTGCCTGGCGTTTTGTTCCACAATACTATGCAAAAGCAACTTTTCTTAACTTCTGGTACCTGCTGATATGTATTTGGGATCTGTCCAGTCCTGAAAAATTGCGCGCGTCCACGACAATGCCATAGTCAATAAGCTTCTTCTTTTTCTCTATCTTCTTGTTATGTGACATTCATCCTTCACTGTTGCCATTTCTAATATAAAGTAGTGTAAAGTTCTTACTTATATCTGTCAGTAAACTCGCCATGAAAGCGCTAAGACATACCGGTATAGTGAGTTTACATTATTCACCCAAAGAACTTCAGTTATTAGAGTTGTAGTCGGACGTTTTTTCACGGGACACATTTTTGGTGTTGTTGTTTCTGGAAGAGGAGATGCTGTTCCGTTGATTTAAGTAAAGTCTGAATGTCATTAGAACAGTTAGCTCCATCTTTTGACACTTCTTCCACTCCCGTCCTTGCACGCTACACCGCTACAACAAAGGTGCCGAAGGTGAGCCACGCAAATAAGACCGCCCACAAAACGACGCATCCGGAAGCGACTGTCAGAAAGCGGCTTGAAGATGATCTGTAAAACATCATCTATGCAACATTTTGACCAAAGAACCACCATTACATGTTATGTAGACCACAAGGAAGTGTTTTCAATTCAGAAAAAAATAAATAAATATATGACTCCTTTAATGAGCTCTATAATCTGGTGCGCCTAATATATGAAAAATGATCAAAAATAGACCATTCATCAGCAGTGCGCCTTATAATACGGTGCGCCCTACGGTCCTGAAAATACGGTAGTATTTATTTTGGTAATCAGCCTGATCCAAGCCTTGATAATAATCTTTGCGATTAACACAGGTTTCATATCATTTGACAAGGTTTATCCTGTTAAAACATTTTTCGGACTATAAGTCGCAGTTTTTTTCATAGTTTGGCCGGGCTCCAGTGCGACTTATATGTTTTTTTCCTTCTTTATTATGCATTTTCGGTAAATACGGTAATTATTGAATACAATTAAAATCAAGAGTAAGATTACTAATACAGTGTTAATGTTTGAGTAGGCTCTGTGCCCCTCTGTGGTGGAAAAGTTGGGCCCCGAAGTCAAAAAAGGTTAAGAACCCCTGAGCTAGAGCCTGTCCCCGCTATACTTTAAGTTAGTTAGTTTAGTTTATTTCTTCGGTCTGTGGTCAACCAAATAAACAAACAGGTTTACATTCATAAATTGATAATTTTACAGACCGAAAGGGTTTAGGCTGAAGTTGAGCACTTATTTCACCTCACCCGTATAAACAATCTGAAATACAAGATGTACTAAAACCAGGAGACATCGGGCTCTGATCTTGAGCTTCTTAGAAATGGGAAATTTCGTTTACACACAGCTTATAGATACACCCTGTACACAACATGAACACTGTTCAAATATATACACTGTAAAGACATAGACAAACAGTTGTGAAATATCCCTGTTCTTAAAAAACAACAACGAATAAGTTAAATTTGACACTTTAGTTGTGTCTTTGGATTTTAACCAGTGGTGTGCCGTAAGGGCCAGCAAGGCCTTCTCTGCTGTCCTAACATAAATCATGATCATAGATTAATAATTTTCATTTTAATCTACTTTTCATAAAGTATGTATAGTCTCTTCGTGTCTTATTAGGCTCCAGTGCTGCTACGTTAGAGCTTTTATCCAATCAGAATTCAGCTAGCTTGTTGCCAGCGCTGTATGAATTCCGGATAGACAGTTGCGATAGCTAATCAGATCACGAGTTGTTGACAGTAGCCTATCTAGGTAGCCTTACACTAAATGTGACTGTGATTGGATTTTCACTTGTCACTCCCAAGTGAGAATCCAATCGCAAGTTGTAATTTGCGAAAAGCAGGAAGGGGTACCGGAGTCATACCCGGCCAACAGAGGAAATCATCGGTTCTCACTTTTTTAACTCATAAAGAAAAAGTTCTAAGGTATGTTTTGAATGCTAATGCGGGTTCATTGATTTTTAAATGTGCCGAAATATAGCCTGTTTTGTACAAACCCCGTTTCCATCTAAGATGGACTGATGCAAAGTGGAAAAGTGTTCTGTGGTCTGACGAGTCCACATTTCAAATTGTTTTTGGAAACTGTGGACGTTGTGTCCTCCGGACCAAAGAGGAAAAGAACCATCCGGATTGTTATAGGCGCAAAGTTGAAAAGCCAGCATCTGTGATGGTATGGGGGTGTATTAGTGCCCAAGACATGGGTAACTTACACATCTGTGAAGGCGCCATTAATGCTGAAAGGTACATGCAGGTTTTGGAGCAACATATGTTGCCATCCAAGCAACGTTACCATGGACGCCCCTGCTTATTTCAGCAAGACAATGCCAAGCCACGTATTACATCAACGTGGCTTCATAGTAAAAGAGTGCGGGTACTAGACTGGCCTGCCTGTAGTCCAGACCTGTCTCCCATTGAAAATGTGTGGCGCATTATGAAGCCTAAAATACCACAACGGAGACCCCGGACTGTTGAACAACTTAAGCTGTACATCAAGCAAGAATGGGAAAGAATTCCACCTGAGAAGCTTAAAAAATGTGTCTCCTCAGTTCCCAAACGTTTACTGAGTATTGTTAAAAGGAAAGGCCATGTAACACAGTGGTGAACATGCCCTTTCCCAACTACTTTGGCACGTGTTGCAGCCATGAAATTCTAAGTTAATGATTATTTGCAAAAAAAAATAAAGTTTATGAGTTTAAACATCAAATATCTTGTCTTTGTAGCATATTCAACTGAATATGGGTTGAAAATTATTTGCAAATCATTGTATTCCGTTTATATTTACATCTAACACAATTTCCCAACTCATATGGAAACGGGGTTTGTACACTGTTGAGGTGGTTCAATGTCCAGTCGTGCACAAGTGTGTTTCTGTATAGTATTTCTCCAGCCGTGGTCATGTGGTGACATAAATTATGGTATTTTGACGGGTAGTTAATAAAGTCAGATTAAGCAGGACATCACTGAAGGCCTAGGTGGGAAACACACAGCCCGCCACTCAGTGCTGTTACCCTAAAAAATTACCCCTCTCAATATCCCACAAGTCACGTGGTCCACATGCATCATTGAGATTATCTGATGACCATGGGAACAACACTCATATATTAGTCTGTAAATTTGATATTTCAACTATGCATACTTGCCAACTCTCCCGGATGTTCCGGGAGACTCCCGAAATTCAGCGCCTCTCCCGAAAACCTCCTGGGACAAATTTTCTCCTGAAAATCTCCCGAAATTCAGGCGGAGCTGGAGGCCACGCCCCCTCCAGCTCCATGCGGACCTGAGTCCGCTTTCCCACAATATAAACAACGTGCCTGCCCAATCACGTTATAAGTGTAGAATGATCGAGGGCGAGTTCTTGGTTTCTTATGTGGATTTATTGTTAGGCAGTTTCATTAACGTCCTCCCAGCGCGGTAACAACACACAACAACAGCAGTCACGTTTTCGTCTACCGTAAAGCAGTTTGTCTGTCGTAAACAGCAATGTTGTGACACTCTTAAACAGGACAATACTGCCATCTAGTGCATTTGATGAAAGCACTTTTGTGCGTGTCACACAGCAATGCATCATCAGAGAGGGTGTTCAGCATGGTTAGAAAAATAGTGACAGAGAATAGAACAAGGATGGACAATTCAACCCTGAACTCAACAATGAGTAGATGAGTGTTATGTGTGTGTATATGTGTAAATAAATGAACACTGAAATTCAAGTATTTCTTTTATATATATATATATATATATAAAATAAATATATATTTATAGCTAGAATTCACTGAAAGTCAAGTATTTCTTATATATATATATAAAAAAAAAAAAATAAAATAAAAAAAAAATATATATATATATATATATATATAAAAAAATAAAAATAAATATATATATATATATATATATATATATATATATATATATATATATATATATATATATCCATCCATCCATTTTCTACCGCTTATTCCCTTCGGGGTCGCGGGGATAAATATATATATATATATATATATATATATATATATATATATATATATATATATATATATATATATATGAAATACTTGACTTGGTGACCTCTAGCTGTAAATATACTCCTCCCCTCTTAACCACGCCCCCCCTCCCCACCCCCACCCACCACCTCCCGAAATTGGAGGTCTCAAGGTTGGCAAGTATGCAACTATGAGTTGTTGCCAAGTAAAATTTTAGCACGGTCCTGTTTCTAAAATGTTTTTCCTCGAATTTTAGTACATTTTTAAAATACTTTTTTTTGTTGTTGAATGACTGTAATGTGTTATAGTGTCAACCAACTATTAACATGTTGTTATGTGGTTTTAAGTATTTGGTAATTCTATGTTAAGAACTCACTCCTGGTACTTTCAGTACTGTTACTTAAATTATTCATTTTTGCCATAGGAGCCTTGTACAAAAGAACTGTTGCCTGAGTTGGGCTAATACACATTTTGAGTAGTTTAATATGTGTATTATTATTATTAATCAAATCAACTTTATTTATAGAGCACATTTAAAATTATAATGGCCCATATATGCATATATATTTTATGCTATATTATTAAAAAAAACTATAACATGCTTAAATTTGGTTGTATTCATACCTTAATGTAGTTTGATAAAGGCAACTATGGAAGCCATACCAAGCTCAATACAGTATATACCATCTGCCTGTCTCTCTCTCTCTCTCTCTCTCTCTCTCTCTCTCTCTCTCTCTCTCTCTCTCTCTCTCTCTCTCTCTCTCTTCTCTCGTTGTTCAATAATATGAAAATGACAGAACAGAAGGGGGAATACCTTTCATAGTGAGCGCCATCTTTCTCTCTCATTGCGTTCAGTGGCTCTTATTGTAAGAGCTGTCAAGCCACAAGGACCCACAAGACGGGATTGGGGCATTCCTTCAGCCACTCTGGCGAGAAGATGAAGGGATCAGAGATGATCCGGGAAAAAAAAAAAAAAAAACCAGCAAAAGTGGAGTAAGACCAAAAGAAAAAGTGAGGCAGAGAGAGCGAGAGGAGTGTTTAGTTTTGGAGTTTAATTAAAACCACCAGAGGAATTCTAAACAAGTCCTTTCTGAAATGTCTTCCTGTGAGCTCAGGGCTTAATGTGTTTGGGCGACAATGGAAGAGGAATGAGAGAAGAAGGCACTGAAAGCAAATGAGAGGCTGTTTACAGATGAAGCCACTGTGGTTCCTCGTTAATCAATTAACTCATTCAAGCCTAATGAAATGTCTAATTAACTTTAGGTTAAAGGTCATGGGAGGTTTTTGAAGGAGAAACTGTTTCTGAATTGGACAAAAATAATAGGCAGCATAATGTGTTGTCGGGTGTAAAACAATATCTTTTCACCATTGCTGGCGTAAGGATTGTGCAATTTCAATGTGACAATATTTAAGTGGTCCAATACATATTTAGAGCAACAAAATGAAGTAACTGGTATTTTCGTCATAATTTGCTTTTTTTTTTTTTTTACCTTGAAGGTTTTTTTGTTTTGTAAATCGATTTAAAAAACAAAAACTCACATATCACATGGATGGACACAAATAAGCACTTTTCAGGCCCACGAAAAGTATTTTTCTTGACCGTGCTGCTCATTTCCCAGGAAAAATCAGTGAGAAGTTACATTTGTGGAATTGGGCATCCACATCCTTTTCAGCCTGAGAAAGAGAGAGAAAAGAGGCACTGAGGCATACTGGAGGGCGTAGAGTGATCTGCAGGGTTCTTCTACCTGAGAGGAAACACACACGCACCACACACACGCTCCAAAGGAAAGGACTGTCAAGTGCAGCTTATAGAGGCTGTGAGTGGGGCAGTAACAATTGGCTCCTGGGGTTACTGGGTGATCCCTGGGAGTCTATAATTCAGAAAAGGGGTTAGTTTATCATTCACACGCTCGCACTACCACACACACTCAACAGAGGAGCAAGACAGGCTGTTCATTATCAATGATGGGGGGGAGAAGACACAGTAAAGGAGAAAACATTGCCTGTGATAGCAATATTAGGAGAAATGTGAAAAATCACAGTGTTTAAGGACCCTAAAGGCTCGTATAATGGAGACACAAACATTTGTCCTTTCAACTGGTGCCTTATTGTTTTTGGAGCAATAAAAGGTAAAAAAAAAACCCAAAAATAAATGTTTGTCCGCTAATTTAAACAACTTCAGATATAAACATAAATATACAGCAGATCCTCACTATATGTTCCCAGACCATAAAGTAAATGAGATAACCAAAAAATTGTCTATTTTTGACACACAACTTGATTCTCCCCCAAACCCTACTCCCATCTGCATCAGTGACGTGCAGTGAGGTTCATATAGCTGGTGAGGCACTGACTTCATCACAGTCAGATTTACAAACATATGAACCCTAAAGAGTATCTTCTTCACCATTTGATTGGCAGAAGTTAACGGGTTATGTTTAAAAGCTCATACCAGCATTCTTCCCTGCTTGGCACTCAGCATCAAGGGTTGGAATTGGGGGTTAAATCACCAAAAATGATTCCCGGGCGCGGCGCCGCTGCTGCCCACTGCTCCCCTCACCTCCCAGGGGGTTAGCAAGGGGATGGGTCAAATGCAGAGGACACATTCCACCACACCTAGTGTGTGTGTGACAATCATTCGTACTTTAACTTAACTTTAACTTTACACATACAAACTGTAGCACACAAAAAAGCACATTTAATAAAAATTTTTTTATTGTGGTATTATGCCGCCTTCACAGATGTGTAAGTTACCCATGTCTTGGGCACTAATACACCCCCATACCATCACAGATGCTGGCTTTTCAACTTTGCGCCTATAACAATCCGGATGGTTCTTTTCCTCTTTGGTCCAGAGGACACGACGTCCACAGTTTCCAAAAACAATTTGAAATGTGGACTCGTCAGACCACAGAACACTTTTCCACTTTGTATCAGTCCATCTTAGATGAGCTCGGGCCCAGCGAAGCCGACGGTGTTTCTGGGTGTTGTTGATAAACGGTTTTCGCCTTGCATAGGAGAGTTTTAACTTGCACTTACAGATGTAGCGACCAACTGTAGTTACTGACAGTGGGTTTCTGAAGTGTTCCTGAGCCCATGTGGTGATATCCTTTACACACAGATGTCGCTTGTTGATGCAGTACAGCCTGGGGGATCGAAGATCATGGGCTTAGCTGCTTACGTGCAGTGATTTCTCCACATTCTCTGAACCCTTTGATGATATTACGGACCGTAGATGGTGAAATCCCTAAATTCCTTGCAATAGCTGGTTGAGAAAGGTTTTTCTTAAACTGTTCCACAATTTTGCTCACGCATTTGTTGACAAAGTAGTGACCCTCCCCCCATCCTTATTTCTGAATGACTGAGCATTTCATGGAATCTACTTTTATACCCAATCATGGCACCCACCTGTTCCCAATTTGCCTGTTCACCTGTGGGATGTTCCAAATAAGTGTTTGATGAGCATTCCTCAACTTTAGCAATATTTATTGCCACCTTTCCCAACTTCTTTGTCACTTGTTGCTGGCATCAAATTCTAAAGTTAATGGTTATTTGCAAAAAAAAAATGCTTATCAGTTTGAACATCAAATATGTTGTCTTTGTAGCATATTCAACTGAATATGGGTTGAAAAGGATTTCCAAATCATTGTATTCCGTTTATATTTACATCTAACACAATTTCCCAACTCATATGGAAACGCGATTTGTAGGTTAACTTTAGAATAACAATGTTATTAAAAAGAATAAGAGACTTATTATACTCTAAAAGTGTCGGTCTTACTTAAAATGCACGCATTTAGTTGTATTCAGTGTTAAAAAATATTATATGGCTCTCACGGAAATACATTTTGAAATATTTGGCTTTAATGGCTCTCTCAGCCAAAAAGGTTCCCGACCCATGGTTTAGCCTGTAGCCTGTTCGTCAGCCTGCGCTGTCTGGGTGTTTTTTTTTGTTTTTTTTCATATTATCAACACTGCTTGCCTGTTCTAATTCCATTAACAATTTATGTTTATATATTAACTGTCATTTTTAGGGCACAATTTTAAGGACGTTGAGAATGGAATCTAGTGTTATACAATAGCAACACAAAGTTACATCGTTAAGCTGTATCTGTATGCTAAAAATAAAAAAAACACACAACATAACATGTTATGCTTTGTTATCACGTATTAATACATTAGTACCAACTTAGGGTAAATGAAATGTGTGTTGCAAAAACATTTTTTTTGTCAATTTTAGATTGAAAAAATATGCAAGACAAATTGACCATGTCTTTACAGGACTTTGCATTTACACATTGACTGCATAGTGTCTATACGTATATGGTTCCTGGAATGTGTGTGTGTGTGTTTGCATGTGTGTGTTAGAAGATACCACACAGAGCTGTGACGAAAGGAGCAAAATACAGACATTTCACACACACGCATACACACAGATACACACACACAGAGGAGTTTTTCAGCTCATTAGGCAGAGGGCTGCGTGTCAAATCAGGTTTTGTATGGAGGGTGCAGGTTCATTATGATCTAATTTACCTTTAGTGGTTATTCAGCTGGGCAGACAAGAAGAGGAAGGAGGAGGCAATGCAAGCGGGAAGAGATGAGAGTGGAAGGAAGGAAGCTGAAAAAAGGATGACAGGTAGAAGCAAAACGTTCAATTGCATCTCATTTTCCTGATGTCATTAATCAATATTCACCTTTGTAAAGTATTATAAAACATTTTTTTTATCTGACTTCGTGGATTATTTTAAGTCATGCTCATTGGTTATTTTGTGAAAGGTGGCGGTTGTCATGACTTATTAAGGGGAGCAATCCCATTAAAGAAATGACACGTCTGTATTACGCATTAAGTTAGGGAGTGTGCTGTGAATGTAACGTTTAGACTACTTTAGGTCTTGGTATTTGATTTAGATTGTTATCATTAAGAGTTATAATTAAGAATTTGGAAGGAGTGACCGCATTTTAGTTATTCTATTACATTCTATGGCAGTGTTTTTCAACCTTTTTTGAGCCAAGGCACATTTTTTCCATAAAAAAAATACAGAGGCACACCACCAGCAGAAAAGGTTAAAAAATGAAACTCCACCAGGTTGTCGTGCCTTATTTTGAGTTTGTTGTTGTTTCCTGTGTGTAGTGCTTTAGTTCCTGTCTTGCGCTGTTATTTTGGTTGCCCTTCCTGTTGTTGGTGTTCTCCTGTAGCAGCTTCACGCCTTCCTTTGAGTGCTATTGCCCGCACCTGCTTTGTTTTCGCAATCAAGACTATTGAAGTTGTGCGTACGCTATCCTTCTTTGTGGGGACATTGTTGATTGTCATGTCATGTACGGATGTGCTTTGTGGATGCCGTCTTTGCTCCACACGCTGCAAGTTTTTGCTGTCGTCCAGCATTCTGTTTTTGTTGACTTTGTAGCCAGTTCAGTTTTACTTCTGTTTTATATAGCCATCCCTATGCTTCAGTGCCTTTTCCTAGCGGGACTTGCCTTTTGTATTAATTTTTGGTTTAAGCGTTACATACCTTTTTACCTGTCTCCCGCTGTGCTCTGCATATTGGGATTGCCAAGCTCTACACAGCGCAGGCACTAGACAGCGGCACATTATTATGATTATTGATTTGCAAAAAATATTTTTTGGACCAATTAGATGAAGTGGCATAATTTCCCACGGCACACCAGACACTATCTCAGGGCACACTAGTGGCGGTTGAAAATCACTGTTCTATGGTATGTTGCGCGTGTGCACGTGCACGTGCACGGAATCCATATCTGTCAACCCTGCCTTTTTCCCCATAACATTACTGTATTCAACCCTTTGTCCCCGTCGCCCTCCCGTTTAAGTAATTTCCCACACATTTCCTGTATTTTAACGTTCATTGAAAAAAACACACAACCTTTGGTACTGCAGGTGTCAAAGGTGACGGTTCCCACGTTTCAGCCTCAGAAATCTGCGAGGACAATGGTGCAGTGGGCTTTCAGGTATTTCGGAGAATTTGTCTTGCGATTTTCCTGTAAATGTCTCTTATTTATAAATGTAAAAATGTTGACTGGTGTGATGGAATTGCCTACATTAAATGTTTGACCTATTTCATTAAATTGGCCTAACGTGAGTACTCTTGAGCTACAATCGAACCTGAAATGTAACTTATTGTCTATATATTGCTGTTCTGGCT
This sequence comes from Nerophis lumbriciformis, assembly GCF_033978685.3. Lineage (NCBI taxonomy): Eukaryota > Metazoa > Chordata > Actinopteri > Syngnathiformes > Syngnathidae > Nerophis > Nerophis lumbriciformis. The sequence continues at coordinate 33,730,102 of NC_084557.2, read as the reverse complement.
GCTCAGTACAATATGTGCATTACAGGTAATGATAAATTTCATACAGAAATTAATTTAGCCAAGTATGCTAACATAATATTAATATAATGTAGCCAAAAGCACAATGACTGATGATTACCATGAAAATTACATCCACAAAGCTGACGTAAGACACGTATTTTCTTCTTGTTACATAATCCATTAATGATCTACCTGCCTGCTACTTCAAGACATGTTTTTGCACTAAATCCATGGTTATTTACTAAAAACTAAAAACCATTATGTATACATTCTAGCCTTTTATTCAAACAAAAAACATTTGCATTTTAGTGGACTGAACCCTGCTAAACAGGTGCTGATGTGGTTCTACACTGTTCTATGTGACCGGATCATGTATACATAGGGGTCCCTTTGCCTTTGTATGGATGTGTTAAATGGGTTAGACTGTGGTGTCCAGAGGCAGCAGTGTGTGTCCTGGCCAGCGTGCAAGAATAAAGGCCTTCATATTGTGCTGATCACTCAGCTCTAGTAGCCATCCAGGGGGCTGTCCAGCTGCCAATCACACCGGGCTCAAGCAACAATGGGGATTGGGAGAAGTCACACACACACACGCACACACACACGCGCGCGCGCACACACACAGACACACGCACGCACGCACTTGTACACTCAAATAGTGTGCAAGTGCGTGCGTGCGTGTGTGTGACCCCAGAATTTTATAGACTGATTTAATATCACTTCCATGTTGGCCATCAAGTTCATGATCCATACTGTTTGGAAAAGTACATATAAATATATGTACTTTTCCAAACAGTATGGATGACAACTGTGCGAGGAATTTTGACTAAAAGTTTGCGTGCAAAATTAATTATTTCCAAATAATATAATATATATATATATATATATATATATATATATATATATATATATATATGTAAATATATATATACATACATATATATATATATATGTATATATATATATATATATATATATATATATATATATATATATATATAGTATATATATATATATATATGTATATGTATATATATATATATATATATATATATATATATATATATATATATATATATATATATATATATATATATATATATATATATATATATCCCCTGAAGAGCAGAGAAACCTGCAAAACAGGCTTGTAGGGATGAAATAACCTCTGTGTTTTTTACTGACCTATATTCCACTTTCCCCCGGTATTGAGCACTGCATAACGGATAAACCACAGAAACCTCAACTATATATATGTGTGTGTGTGTGTATATATATACAGGTAAAAGCCAGTAAATTAGAATATTTTGAAAAACTTGATTTATTTCAGTAATTGCATTCAAAAGGTGTAACTTGTACATTATATTTATTCATTGCACACAGACTGATGCATTCAAATGTTTATTTCATTTAATTTTGATGATTTGAAGTGGCAACAAATGAAAACCCAAAATTCCGTGTGTCACAAAATTAGAATATTACTTAAGGCTAATACAAAAAAGGGATTTTTAGAAATGTTGGCCAACTGAAAAGTATGAAAATGAAAAATATGAGCATGTACAATACTCAATACTTGGTTGGAGCTCCTTTTGCCTCAATTACTGCGTTAATGCGGCATGGCATGGAGTCGATGAGTTTCTGGCACTGCTCAGGTGTTATGAGAGCCCAGGTTGCTCTGATAGTGGCCTTCAACTCTTCTGCGTTTTTGGGTCTGGCATTCTGCATCTTCCTTTTCACAATACCCCACAGATTTTCTATGGGGCTAAGGTCAGGGGAGTTGGTGGGCCAATTTAGAACAGAAATACCATGGTCCGTAAACCAGGCACGGGTTGATTTTGCGCTGTGTGCAGGCGCCAAGTCCTGTTGGAACTTGAAATCTCCATCTCCATAGAGCAGGTCAGCAGCAGGAAGCATGAAGTGCTCTAAAACTTGCTGGTAGACGGCTGCGTTGACCCTGGATCTCAGGAAACAGAGTGGACCCTTTGAGACACTCGTGATTTAGGGCTATATAAGTAAACTTTGATTGATTGATATACAAACCCTGTTTCCATATGAGTTGGGAAATTGTGTTAGATGTAAATATAAACGGAATACAATGATTTGCAAATCATTTTCAACCCATATTCAGTTGAATATGCTACAAAGACAACATATTTGATGTTCAAACTGATAAACATTTTTCTTTTTGCAAATAATCATTAACTTTAGAATTTGATGCCAGCAACACGTGACAAAGAAGTGGGGAAAGGTGGCAATAAATACTGATAAAGTTGAGGAAAACTCATCAAACACTTATTTGGAACATCCCACAGGTGTGCAGGCTAATTGGGAACAGGTGGGTGCCATGATTGGGTATAAAAACAGCTTCCCAAAAATTGCTCAGTCTTTCACAAGAAAGGATGGGGCGAGGTACACCCCTTTGTCCACAACTGCGTGAGCAAATAGTCAAACAGTTTAAAAACAACGTTTCTCAAAGTGCAATTGCAAGAAATTTAGGGATTTCAACATCTACGGTCCATAATACCATCAAAAGGTTCAGAGAATCTGGAGAAATCACTCCACGTAAGCGGCATGGCCGGAAACCAACATTGAATGACCGTGACCTTCGATCCCTCAGACGGCACGGTATCAAAAACCGACATCAACCTCTAAAGGATATCACCACATGGGCTCAGGAACACTTCAGAAAACCACTGTCACTAAATACAGTTCGTCGCTACATCTGTAAGTGAAAGTTAAAGCTCTACTATGCAAAGCGAAAGCCATTTATCAACAACATCCAGAAAGCCGCCGGCTTCTCTGGGCCCGAGATCATCTAAGATGGACTCATGCAAAGTGGAAAAGTGTTCTGTGGTCTGACGAGTACACATTTCAAAGTGTTTTTGGAAATATTCGACATCGTGTCATCCGGACCAAGGGGGAAGCGAACCATTCTGACTGTTATCGACGCAAAGTTCAAAAGCCAGCATCTGTGATGGTATGGGGGTGCATTAGTGCCCATGGCATGGGTAACTTACACATCTGTGAAGGCACCATTAATGCTGAAAGATACATACAGGTTTTGGAACAACATATGCTGCCATCTAAGCGCCGTCTTTTTCATGGACGCCCCTGCTTATTTCAGCAAGACAATGCCAAGCCACATTCAGCACGTGTTACAACAGCGTGGCTTCGTAAAAAAAGAGTGCAGGTACTTTCCTGGCCTGCCTGCAGTCCAGACCTGTCTCCCATCGAAAATGTGTGGCGCATTATGAAGCGTAAAATACGACAGCGGAGACCCCGGACTGTTGAACGACTGAAGCTGTACATAAAACAAGAATGGGAAATAATTCCACTTTCAAAGCTTCAACAATTAGTTTCCTCAGTTCCCAATCATTTATTGAGTACTGTTAAAATAAAAGGCCATGTAACACAGTGGTGAACATGCCCTTTCCCAACTACTTTGGCACGTGTTGCAGCCATGAAATTCTAAGTTAATTATTATTTGCCAAAAAAAAAAAAAAATGTAAGAGTTTGAACATCAAATATCTTGTCTTTGTAGTGCATTCAATTGAATATGGGTTGAAAAGGATTTGCTAATCATTCAATATTCCGCTTATATTTACATCTAACACAATTTCCCAACTCATATGGAAACGGGGTTTGTATATATATATATATATATATATATATATATATATATATATATATATATATATATATATATATATATATATATATATATCACATACTTTGCATGGAAAACACTGCAACATTCTGGGCCTTTTTAGTGTGTATGCAAGCTGTATATGTAATGAAAGACAGCCAGTATGGCTGTGCCAGGTGTACGTTGGTAAACATCACTCTCTACCACGTTAAGAGCTTGCGCTGCACATTGACATCATCGTCATTTTACTGGTCGGCTCTCTTTCACAGGACCCTGTTTGAGCCCCGGCGAAACAGCAGGTGCTGTACTCTGTGAGTAACATATAGCATTTGGTTCAAGGTTCTTTTGGGGTCAAAGAGTTTACAAAACACATGATCGCATGATCGCATTCTAAAGCTAATATCGGTTGCGCTCTAATATTGTGAAATTTCACATCCAAGTGTTCACAAAAGACCAAAAGGAACATGTATATTTTTATTAGGCCTCTTTCTTCTGGGCATCCCGATCATGTCTTCTCAGGTCTGGATCCCCTGGTAGCCTGGCTAACTTCCGTTTTGTTCTGTGAACTTGCAGCATTCCTCTCAAGAATGTTATTTTTGGGGTTTCTAAGTGTTTTTAAGCATTTGATGCATTTTTTTTAATTTTTTTTTTTTTGCATTTCTTTTAAGGTGTTTGAGATTTTGGATTAATTCTGTGTTTGGAGCGTTGCTGCGCATCTGCCACTGTCAGCCATCACAAATTAACTTACAAATTTGACAGGGTGGCGACTTTTGTCATTACACCTATTACTCAACCAACAGTTACGGAAAGCAAAATAAATCTTTTACTACTCACACACAATTTATTGAATAATTACACTTTTTATTTAACTCTAACGACTTGACATGAGTTCTCAGCAGCACTCCAATTGCAAGCTCTTGCATTAATCTTTTGTAATAACACTTGAAGCCGTTCGCTTGTCATGAGTGCTGGGATTGTGTTTATCTTTTCAAACGCTTTGAAAGTAATTCACTGACAACCATTTACTTCAACTATGCTACTACAATGCAATTCCTTTTCAAATCACAGCCTCTTAAATGACCCCATTCTTCGGACGCTGAATTTCAACCATTTGCAATTATTGCAGATGCTTTCGGCACATTTGATCAGAAGATTAGGAAAAGCAGAAAATTGGTAGCAGGATAAAAAATAAGAAAAGCGTCTTTGCGAGGTGTTTAAAGATTTCTATTGTATCTGCTGACAGAGGGCAGGGTGTGTGGTCGAGGTCCTCAAGTGCTACTTCACATCTTTGGAAAGATTGGATCTGCTTAAATCAGTAACAAGAAAGAACCTGCATTTAAAATCCAGTATACTAATTTTGTAATGACTCAAGCGATTATGTCATGGAAAAGGAATTCAAACGGGCTCGGGAGTGCCAGAACAAACAACTATTGTTCGGTGATCCATCGGTTTTTTTCTCAAATTAGCTGGTGGGTTCCATCAAAGAAGCTTTTTTGACCATATGTGATCGACCTATGAATCGTTCAAAGGCAATCCCTTACTTGTGATTCACAGATGAGAGCTTTTTGAACATGGTCTTTACTCAGAAAAGTGGTGCTTTCAAATACATTCGTTTAATGAAAGAATAATAGAAGCACAGTTCGACTAGGTCAGTGGTTCTCAATTATTTTCTCTCATCCCTCCTAAAGGACCTACATTTGTTTTTGATGCTATTTAAAATACAATGTTTGTTGAATGCCCATATTTTGCTTAGTATCAACACACCATTTGCTGTGTTGTATGTATTTGCTTATATGCTAAAACTTCACTAATGGTATTTTCAGTAATGCTCCTCAAATGAGTCATCTTTGTCTTAGGAGCCCTTCACAATATTGAGATTGAGCAAACAATTAGGCATGCAAAAACATTCTGACTTGACCTTTGACCTCAACTACTTAAAATTTATTGGATCAGAAGTCCTTTGCATCTACAATGATGGAAAGCTGCAGGTATAATTGTTTAGTCATATCTTACAAAGGAAAAATCTATGACTGAAGTGGAAAACTATAGGCCTTTTTATCATGATGGCCCTGGAGCACCACTTTGTGGTAATTGCTGCCCCCTTTTGGAGAATTTAATAGCTGGTTAACGCTCCAACACTTTATATTACACACTACAATATTTACACTCTAATAAGAATAAATGTTTCACAATATTTATATTTGAGAAACACAAGCGCCACATAATTATTTAGAAATAATACAGTACATGCATTTTTGACATTGGCTTTCAGATATTCCAAATATACACGCAGAAAAAAACATAATGGTACTCCTGCTCCATAATCCCAGTTTAATACACACCTTAGTCTTAAAGTCACGGTTCCTTTCTCTTTGGGTACAGTAAGGGAACAAAATGCAAAACATTGTATTTGTTATGGGGTAGACACGGGCAAGGATTACATTTTGATTTCACAGGTGTGTGTGTGTGTGTGTGTAATTACTGCGCCGAGTTACCAAACACAAACGTATATTAAAACAATGAATGAGCAGCCATTTAAGTATCATGAATCTTACTGCGTGACAGGTTATGGTGCACTGCCTTGTATGATGTCCCGGATTTTTTGTGTGTCAGCCTGCAGTGTTTCATTGTTCGGGTCAATCTTCAGGGCAGCTTGGTATTCTTGGAGTCCTGTAAAAACAAAATGGCAATGGTGGATTAGATAATAATAAATAGTAACTTGTACATATACACTTACTGTACAAACACATATACACATTCTGTACACATACATTCATTGTACAAACACATATACACATTCTGTACATATACAAGTACATATGCATACTTACACTCATGCACATAATCACGTTTCATCAAACATATATTAACGTTGTTGCCCTAGGGTAAACTGGGTGTAACACATGGCACACTGACAAAGCTTAACCTATTGTTACTATAACAATCTACAAGGTTAATGTAGGTTGCTTCTCTTTCTCCCCCTCCATTTTTCTGCATTCTTTCGTATCTCAAGTTATCATTACATATATCTATTGTTGCATTTAAACAACTGTAGTGTTGATAATAAAGGTAAATTATTGGTATTGTTCATTATCAATAGCGCTATTTCTATTGGTATTTGTATTGATTCATTTGTAGTGTAATAATGCTCATTGTCATTTCTGTATTATTTTTTATTTTTCGCTAACTGCTTATTTGCTATTACTTTTACCATCATATTTGTACATGTCGTATTTGCTGATGTTGCTCTATTGTTGTTTCTGTTGTTGTTTGCTGTTGTTGTTTTTGATTCTCTGTCGAATCCCCCTCTTGTCCCCACAATTTCCCCCTCTGTCTTCTTTTTTCTCTCTTTCTATCCCCTCCTGCTCCGGCCCGGCTGCACTAAATGATAATATAAATACATTTAATAAAGTCAAATACAAATAAGGCAACAAGAGAAGTATCCTACACTTCTCTTTTGTAAAGTAAATCTGAACAGCCGACATGGGCATCTACATCAACTATATGATTTGCCTGAGAAGCTGGACAGGACACACACAAAAAAAAAAAAAAAAAAAAAAAAAAAAAAAAAAAAAAGTAACTTATGGATGGACCCGTGCTTTATAATCAATCAATCAATCAATGTTTATTCATATAGCCCTAAATCACAAGTGTCTCAAAGGGCTGCACAAGCCACAACGACATCCTCGGTATAGCCCACATAAGGGCAAGGAAAAACTCACCCCAGTGGGACGTCGATGTGAATGACTATGAGAAACCTTGGAGAGGATCGCATATGTGGGTAACCCCCCCCCCTCTAGGGAGACCGAATGCAATGGATGTCGAGTGGGTCTAACATAATATTGTGAGAGTCCAGTCCATAGTGGATCCAGCATAACAGTAAGAGTCCAGTCCACAGTGGGGTCAGCAGGAAACCATCCCGAGCGGAGACGGGTCAGCAGCGCAGAGATGTTCCCAACCAATATACAGGCGAGCGGTCCACCCCGGGTCCCGACCCCGGACAGCCAGCACCCCATCCATGGCCACCGGATCTGTGTGTCTTCCCCTCCACAAGGGATAGGGGGGAGCAGAGGAGAAAAGAAAAGAAACGGCAGATCAACTGGTCTAAAAAAAGGGGGGCTATTCAAAGGCTAGAGTATACAAATGAGTTTTGAGATGGGACTTAAATGTTTCTACTGAGGTAGCATCTCTAATTGTTACCGGGAGGGCATTCCATAGTGCTGGAGCCCGAATAGAAAACGCTCTACAGCCCGCAGACTTTTTTTGGGCTCTGGGAATCACTAATAAGCATAAGGTTTGAATAGTTGGCTACTACATGGTTGCACTCCTTTCATGTGCGTTATTTCATGTTGTAACCACAAGCACTAAGAAGCTTTGTGTTGATTTGGAGAACAGTAGGTTCTTGCAAGAAATTAGAACTATTTACTATTATTATTACTAAAAAACAGACTAATAATAGGAATCATTTTTGTTAAATTATGGTGTTTTTATTCTATGGTGTTTTATTGGCGAGTGTTCCATTCAACAGCAGCTGAGTTCCATTACAGGAGTGTTTTTTTTACCTAAATAAAGTAATTAGTGTAAAATAAAATAGCAGTTGGGTACTTACATTTACATACAGGTTCCGAGGTACTTATGAGAAAAAAAATATGTTTAGTAGATTATTAATGCCGGTTTTCTGCTCAGTAAGTTAGATCATCTTCGAAAAGTTATTCTATGTTAGTAGTTCATTTCAAAACTCTTCCATCCTCCAGAGTGCCAGTGTTCTCTGCAGTGGACATTTGTGGGTTTTTTTTTGTAACTTTGACAAAGTAAATGTCAACTGCACAGGACACTTGTACACAGGAGGGTATACCATAGAGAAGTTAAATATTTCAAAAATGTATTTCTTAATTTCTTCATGATGATTGTATGTTAAATTGAATAAAAACAAAACAACAAATCAGTATTTCTTAAATTGGAATCGTGTTAAAAATGTATATATTGTAAACCAATGTTTCGGGCTCTAATCAGTAAATGAACTGCAAAAACTTTTTTAGCTTTTAATCGGTCCGAATTGAATTAACCTCAAATCAAATAACATTTGCACCATATTCCAAATGATTGAAATGTACTTGTATGTGGATTTGGTATGGTTTGATAATAAGACTCCAATTTAATGTGGTGCATTTCAGACCTTCCGTATAAAGCTCTAATTGGCAGAAAGCAGACCCTCGTCGCACGTGTGCTCTGGCTCGGGCCGCAGCATTGGCAGAAACTGCTGGAGTCAGCAGTTCAAGGGCCTGCACAGAAAGATCTACTTCAATGATAGTATCTTTACAAAGACTGCCAACTGGATAGAAATTTGCTGCAAGTCCATCCGTATTATTCAGACCACTCTGACCTTCGAGGAGTCCTCGATGGCCTTGTGAAGGTTTCGTAACTTCAGATGACACGCAGCCCTGTTTGAATACAGAGCTGGGATTTTTTTGTTGAGCCTGATAGCCAGGTTGTAGGCATTCAGAGCACCAAGGTAGTTTCCGGCTGCAAAACATTTGCTAGAGAACAAATATGATTTCAGCTGGCACTCGGCTGTGCATGTCATTGATGATGGCGATCGGAGTGGACTTGACTCACTTTCCTTTCTCTTTCAACCAATCAGGATTTCTCTCTTCCTCCCTTAAGTCGTTCAGCTCCTCCACATCTGCATTAACTGTTCGTCTGGCCTCTGCTTGTTTTTTCAGCCACTGTGCTCGACAAAAGAGAAAGTCCCAAATCTTTGATGTAATTCTTTAGCAGTTACTATTTGACTGAAACGGACTCAATTGTTACCTCCTCTTCCTCAGCAACCATTGACTCTCTGAGGGCTGTGGGGAAAACTCGAGGAGTGAACGAGACCTCTATGTTTCCCGGAATTCTTGGAGCAGGAAGAGCCACGTGTTTTTTCTTGCCCTCGTCTTTGTTTCTACTTCTTTGATCTGAATACATTAAAAAATACTTAATTCAAACTGAAATGATCTGTTAATTCCTCCTGGGAACCAGCATCCTCTATAGTAAACATTTGTTTTGGACTGTTTGTTGTCAGTTACAAATGTATGAAAAGATAGCCCTGTAATGCAAAACTGTCCACTATGGAGGACAATGGCTCTGAGGAGGATATGGCATATCTGGAAATCACTTACCAAATATGACGTTTGATTCACGTGACCTGCCTCCGTCAAAGTTCTCTTTAGGAGCTTTTATTTGATTTTGATTGGCTGTCCGGCTCTGGACTTTTAGTCTCGCTCCTTCCTCGTCTTTCTTCTTCTCCTTCATTTGCCACGCTTCTAGTTCAGCAGTGGTTGACTTTCTTTCGTCGTCCTTCATTTTCTGGATTTTTTCTCGCTCATCCTTTTCAATCTGTATCATCAAATATACATGTTCACTTACTTTATGACTCTTTCATGGTATCATTACAGATTACAAATGGTTAGAACTTGGCAGTTTCCTACATTCATCATTGTCTTCAGAGTATACTTCTTCTCCTTATGCTTTTTTTCCGATTTGGTTTGGGCTTCTGCAGCAAGCTTTTCCTGCATTTTGGACAGTGCTCTGAGTCTAATTTCCTTTTTTGTTTCTTTATCATCTGAAAAGGTGTTGGTATAATTAATATATCATATACATAAAGAGTCGATTATGTGTATATGTATTTGCTATGCAGTCTTACATGTGCTTATTGCTAGATGCTCCCACAGTTTATTGGTCCTCTTTGACAAACTGATGACTGCTACCCCATTTCCAATCTTTGCTGAGCTTTGATCATCGTCAACAAGTTCAGACAGGAAGACCTCTAATAGAAAAGGCGGGAAATGAACCTGTGCACAAAACAGAGTCAATAAACAATGACTGAAATCAGGAACACATTTTCTTTAAAAACATTATTCTGCAAACATTTTTAGACCAGTATGTTTATTTATTCTCACTGTAATTGCTTTAGATTTCCTTATTGAGATGCATTTTTACTAACAACTTCCTTTCTTTCACAAAGAAAGTAATCTAACGATATGTTGCATATGTTGTGTAAAACTGCACTGCAACCAAGAGGTATTATTTAATATTTCAGTTTCCTTATTTAGCTATGTTACGTTCCACATAGTGGTGGTTTGTTTGTTTTGTGTTTCTTCTTCTTTTGTTTGTACAGGTCACACTCAATCACGGCCTCTGCTGCCAATCAACCGGTTCCTGTTCCCAGCTGCTGCTCATTTCACCTGTTGATCAGCCAGCCAATCCCAGTCCACCATTCATCCTCCCAGCCTGTTTAAAACCACCTGCTCACCACTGGATCAGGTGGATTCTTTTTCTGACATGCTGTGTGGAGCTTGGAAAGACGCTACTTTGTCTTTGACGCTATTTTGTTTTGTAATCATTTTTGTTAAGCTCTTTGCTAAACTTGTGCCACCTGTTTTTGAGTCTTCCTTTTTGTTTTACCTTTCAACTTTTGTAAGTATCTGCAGCCTAGTCTTGGGAAAGGTTAGACAGAGGCCTCTATACACTACACACGTAGGATTTGTTTGTGTATAGAGACACCAGGCTTAGTAGTGGCTGTCACTCTTGTATGTTTTGGACCCCCTCTTTGGCTACAGTAGGGAGGTAGGTTTTTGGTTTATGCTAATTAAATAGCTTTAGTTAGTAAGCTTACCTTTCTTTTTCAGAGGTTTCTTTTGGTATGTTTTGTTCAATTCTTTGACAGCACCTGTATTCCCAAGCTAGGCTAGTGTGTCTTGCCTATGGCTACTTTTCAATAACACTAGTTTTTGTTTTCAATTCTTGGCTTCTGTGTCTTTAATTTACAACTAATTTGGTTTATACACTTTTATGTTGCGTTCCCCTACGATCCCTAGACTCTGAGACAACTGGGAACGTAACAAGCTACAACACAAGCTTTTAACTTATGTTTACAGTGGAATGTCCCAAATTCATACAGTTTCAAATGTGTGGGGAAAAATAGTCTCTAAAGTCAAACAAAACGTTTTAACAGCACATCTTTAATTCTTAGACTTAGACTTAGACTTAGACAATCTTTAATGATCCACAAGGGAAAATGTTCAACACAGTAGCTCAGTTACAATGATGGAAAGTGTAAGGATGGAAAGGACAATGCAGGTATAAATAGACTAATATAGCGATAAAAAAAATCTAACATATATACGAATATATACACAATATGTGTACAGAATATTATATATACAGATATATTATATTATGTCTATAACATATATACAATATATACCAATGACCATGTACAATATTAAAGTATATACAGTATATGTGACAGCAGCAGCATGAAATAGAGAGTAGATCCAGCAGGAAATAGAAAATAGACATTATAATTAATTAATTAATTATGATTAATTAATTTGGCATCAATAGAATTAATCCCATGAGTGTGCCTTTCTTTTTCTTTGGCTTTATTGTGTTTTTGTGACTGTCATACAGAATGATACTACTGATGGTAAAAATAATAAATGTAATGAGAACCCTATAATTAGAAATGTAAAGAACCAGGCATCTTAGTAAAATATAAACGAAACAATTAGCTTATTAAAGGGAAACCTGTTTATGTCCACTTCCCTTAGCTTGGCTGACTCACGTCGACATAAATGGTTGTCAACATAACCAAAAGTCTTAATACTTAGACATGTACTTGTAACTTTGAACAGAGACATAAGGAGAATGGGCAATCTAGTATTTTTGAATCTATAAGTTTGTTGACATAATTTCTCTCTGATTGTGCATATTGTGATTTTGATTCTTCTGTTTTAATATGATGTTTTATAATATTATCTAACAGCTGCTGCCATGACTACAATGACAATAAAGCTTTCATACATTGAATATTAGTGAAGCATTAAAAAAAACATTAGATAGGTACACTTTGTTAGTCGCTGTAATAAAAAAAAGGAAGTTATTTTAAAGCCTACTTTGCACTGAAAAGGAAGTCACTGTCTGTGCAGGTTATAGTGCTATGTAAGAGTATAGTAGTTGTTGCTGTTGTTGAAAATGAGGCCGTTAATATTAATAAACTGAACATGTTTCCATCAAAATGACACCTTCGGGTCTTGAATTTTATATAAGGGGGCACGGTTTAAGTATAATACGAAAAACATGGTGGACCAGTAGATAGATGGGTTGTCGACATAAGCGGCTTCCACTGTATCAGTTATTCATTCACAATATGTTTATATATGTGTACAGCTCTGGTTATGGGTACATTCGCACCCACCTGCACAAATGTACTTCAAAATGTAACAATCAAAATAAATATGACTTTTTTTTTCTTTACTAGGGCATGCATATATAATATGCATTAGTTTGACCATTTAAAATCAACGATAATAAAAAGGAGATGCTTGGAAATAGCATAAAAATGCCCCAAAAACTTGGAAAAACGCGATTCATAGCGTTACTTTTTGGTGTAACCATCATGAGCGTTCTGTTCAGGTATATTTCTTTTATATTTTGATAAATCATCATATTTATGTATTACTAAATTTAAATAAATATTGATCAATCTTTAAACTGTGTGTATTTGATTTCAGTTTGCTTTTGACATCTTATTTAGAATTGTATTTGAAACTTTTACAACCTTGTGTTGCGCTCATGATGGCGTAACCAAACTAGATTTCATTTAATGATCTTATTTGGAATATTTACTCCCTTTTTTACATTTAGTATATTTAAATATTCATTTATAAACATTGAATACATTTCAAATATCAATAAAATGCAATTGCCTTCATCTTATAGGGTAATGTTTAGTTACACCAAGTCATGAGTGTAACACTGAGCTTCATCACTTTGACTTGTAATATCTCTAATTCTGGTGGTGTTTTATGCTTTTTTTCTTTTTGGAACATGTACTATACATATAATACATAAAGTCCCATATAAAATTATGTTTCTAGCAATACTTTAATTTTGCCTTTGAAAGTAACACTCCAATGTCCATTAGTGGAGCTGTACACATATATATATTTTAGCCCCTTCAAAAAGTATGCAGTATTTATAGCATTGAATAGGTTGTAGCTAAAGTGTGTTTTCCACATTATTATTATTGAAAATGAGGCCGTTAATATCACAACTGTCATGATTCGTTACCCGGATTTCTGTTTGTTTAGTAATTTCCTATGTTTTAGTCTGTTTCCTGTTTGCACCTTGTTTACTGTTGGTTTCCATAGACACTGATTCTCCTCACCTGTCTTTGTTTAGCAATTAGTGTACCCACCAGGTGTTTTGGCTTATCACGCCCCTTTAGAGTTTTCTTTTTTTCTGCACCCTCGTACTCCTCGCTGTTCACCCTTGGTGACATTTTGTTTTTTTGGCTCCACGCTTGTTAGCGTCCTCAGTTTTTGTATTTTTGTCCTGCCGTTTAATTTATTAAAAGCTTAATCCTACCTACACGCTGCTCCAGCTTGTTTTCTGCGTTGGAGGGAAGACGACCAGCGCAGCCATGCGCCCAAGACGTAACAACACATAAACTGAACATGTTTCCATCAAAATGGCACCTTTGGGTCTTGATTTTTATATAAAGGGGCATTGTTTAAGTATAATAGGAAAAACATGGTGGACTGGTACGGGTTGTCAGCATAAGCGGCATTCACAAATAAATATGTTTTACCCCCTTCAAAAAGCATGTACTATTTATAGCATTGAAGTTGTTGTAGCTAAAACTGTGTTTTTCCCACAAGCAGACAAAATAATTAATTTGAGCAATACCTTCAAAATGCCATTAGGTGACAGTATCAGTCTGCAAACACCTCCATGTTCCCCGACTTATTTATATGCTGGGCCTCTTCAAATGAGTAGATTGACTAGTGTCCTTTTGTTTTGTGAGTGTAGAGTGTTTAAAGTCTCGTCTTAAGACCCACTTTTATTCTTTGGCTTTTTACACTACGTGAGTTGTGTGGTCCTCTGTCCTCTGTTGTCCTCTGTGTTTTTTTAAAATACATTTTGATTTCTATTCACTGTTTTAATTGGTTTTACCCTTTAAAATCGTTTTTAATTAGATATGTCCGATAATGGCTTTTTGCCGATATCCGATATTCCGATATTGTCCAACTCTTTAATTACCGATACCGATATATACAGTCGTGGGATTAACACATTATTATGCCTAATTTGGAAAACCATGTATGGTGAAGATAAGGTCCTTTTTAAAATAAATAAATAAATAAAATAAGATTAAAAAAAAGAAAAAAAAAGAAAGAAAACAATATAAAAACAGTTACATAGAAACTAGTAATTAATGAAAATGAGTAAAATTAACTGTTAAAGGTTAGTACTATTAGTGGACCAGCAGCACGCACAATCATGTGTGCTTACGGACTGTATCCCTTGCAGACTGCATTGATATATATTGATATATAATGTAGGAACCAGAATATTAATAACAGAAAGAAACAACCATTTTTGTGTGAATGAGTGTAAATGGGGGAGGGAGGTTTTTTGGGTTGGTGCACTAATTGTAAGTGCATCTTGTGTTTTTTATGTTGATTTAATAAAAAACAAAAAACAAAAAAACAAACAAAAAAAACAATACCGATAATTTAAAAAAACGATACCGATAATTTCCGATAATACATTTTAAAGCATTTATCGGCCGATAATAGCGGCAGGCCGCTATTATCGGACATCTCTATTTTTAATCATATTTATTTTTATATTGTTTTTATATTTATTTATTTTTTGTTTTTATTCACTCATTGGTGGAGCTAAGGATAATATTTGAATATTGTTTTTAATATTGTTTTTAATATTGTTGTGCAGCACTTTGGAAACATGTAAGTTGTTTAAATGTGCTATATAAATAAAGTGGATTAGATTTACTTTACTGTGGGTAAATTATTGGTAATTTTGTTTAAAAGTTAGGACCGTAACTTAAATCAGTGCCTGTAGTAAATGTTTTATGATGGTGACGGACTGGAAGCAGCTCATTCGCTTCCAATGTGGAATGTAACAGTTACTAAAAAAAAGCCATGAATTATTACTGAGGCATATGTTTAATTTAATGTTACCTTCAGGTACTCGTCTGATGACAACACGTCCACCTTCTTGGCTCCTTTCAGGGGGACGCTAATGTAGACCATGGACTGTGTCTGGGTCCAGGAGTGGTCTGTCACTAGCAAAGGCATCTCCTTCGGTGGCCGGTAAGCGCTGCTCGTACACGGACAAAACATCATACATAAACTTGGACGAAAAGACACTAAAGTATCAGCTCACCTGGATCAGTAAGTCGCCACCAACAAAGTTGTTGTGCTGTTATTTTTGGTGGTGTCTTCGTCGTTGAACAACTAGCATTAGCATTAGCATTAGCTGTTAACAACAAGTCAACCGCAAACTGTGTACAGTCGCTATGGAGACGAGAGTGGCGCGGATGGATTCCAGTATCGACAGATAGTATCGATACTAAAGGCAGTAACGATACTAATATGATATCGACATTTTTTTTCATTTGTCATCTGGGTTCATTTTATTTTTGTTGTGTTGTTACATCGTTGGTATTCTTATACTTGTATATTATTACATAGTTTCCAGCTGTATAATCACTCGCCATACAGCAATAGATGATATCTGTCTATTACCTGTTTCCATATGAGTTGGGAAATTGTGTTAGATGTAAATATAAACGGAATACAATGATTTGCAAATCATTTTTTAAACCCATATTCAATTGAATGCACTACAAAGACAAGATATTTGATGTTCAAACTCATAAACTTTATTTTTTTTTTGCAAATAATAATTAACTTAGAATTTCATGACTGCAACATGTGCCAAAGTAGTTGGGAAAGGGCATGTTCACCACTGTGTTACATGGCCTTTCCTTTTAACAACACTCAGTAAACGTTTGGGAACTGAGGAGACACATTTTTTAAGCTTCTCAGGTGGAATTCTTTCCCATTCTTGCTTGATGTACAGCTTAAGTTGTTCAACAGTCCGGGGGTCTCCGTTGTGGTATTTTAGGCTTCATAATTCGCCACACATTTTCAATGGGAGACAGGTCTGGACTACAGGCAGGCCAGTCTAGTACCCGCACTCTTTTACTATGAAGCCACGTTGATGCAACACGTGGCTTGGCATTGTCTTGCTGAAATAAAAAGGGGCGTCCATGGTAACGTTGCTTGGATGGCAACATATATTGCTCCAAAACCTGTATGTACCTTTCAGCATTAATGGCGCCTTCACAGATGTGTAAGTTACCCATGTCTTGGGCACTAATACACCCCCATACCATCACAGATGCTGGCTTTTCAACTTTGTGCCTATAACAATCCGGATGGTTCTTTTCCTCTTTGGTCCGGAGGACACAACGTCCACAGTTTCCAAAAACAATTTGAAATGTGGGCTCGTCAGACCACAGAACACTTTTCCACTTTGTATCAGTCCATCTTACATGAGCTCAGGCCCAGCGAAGCCGACGGCGTTTCTGGGTGTTGTTGATAAACGGTTTTCGCCTTGTATAGGACAGTTTTAACTTGCGCTTACAGATGTAGCGACCAACTGTAGTTACTGACAGTGGGTTTCTGAAGTGTTCCTGAGCCCATGTGGTGATATCCTTTACACACTGATGTCGCTTGAGGATGCAGTACAGCCTGAGGGATCGAAGGTCACAGGCTTAGCTGCTTACGTGCAGTGATTTCTGCAGATTCTCTGAACCCTTTGATGATATTACGGACCGTAGATGGTGAAATCCCTAAATTCCTTGCAATAGCTGGTTGAGAAAGGTTTTTCTTAAACTGTTCAACAATTTTGCTCACGCATTTGTTGACAAAGTGGTGACCCTCGCCCCATCCTTGTTTGTGAATGACTGAGCATTTAATGGAATCTACTTTTATACCCAATCATGGCACCCACCTGTTCCCAATTTGCCTGTTCACCTGTGGGATGTTCCAAATAAGTGTTTTATCAGTATTCATTGCCACCTTTCCCAACTTCTTTGTCACGTGTTGCTGGCATCAAATTCTAAAGTTAATGATTATTTGCACAAAAAAAAATGTTTATCAGTTTGAACATCAAATATGTTGTCTTTGTAGCAAATTCAACTGAATATGGGTTGAAAATGATTTGCAAATCATTGTATTCCGTTTATATTTACATCTAACACAATTTCCCAACTCATATGGAAACGGGGTTTGTATGTTAGCTACCTCTCTTTGTTCATAATGTATATTTTCTGCTGGATCTACTCTCTATGTTATGCTGCAGCTGTTACATATACTGTAATATTGCACATGGTAATTGTTATATATTGTATATATTATATAAAAACATAATATAATAACAAGCGGTAGAAAATGGATGGATGGATGGATAATATAGCGACCCCGAAAGGGACAAGCGGTAGAAAATGGATGGATGGATATAAGTATATATTATATACTGTATATATAATATGTAAATATTACATATCCATCCATCCATCCATTTTCTACCGCTTGTCCCTTTCGGGGTAGCGGGGGGTGCTGGAGTCTATCTCATCTGCATTCGGGCAAAAGGCGGCGTACACATATGTTATATTTATATTGCTACTACGGTACATTTTTAGTCTACTTTACACCTTCATTATCCTTTCCATCCTTACACTTTCCATCCTTTGTAACTAAGCTACTGTGTGGAACAATTTCCCTTGTGGGTCATTATAGTTTGTCTAAGTCTAAGCCTAAGTTTACAAACTTTTTTTACATTTTGTACACAGGCAACAAACAAACCAAAAAGGATTTGAACAAAAGCCATGAGTAGATTCCGCTTTTGGTTGGCACTAATGACTTTGTTGAACAATCAAATACAATAAAGTTAGTTATGCTGTCTATATCAAATTTCTAACTACACCAGACTATATATCAGATGTTATATAGGCTCCAGCGCCCCCCCGCGACCCCAAAAGGGAATAAGCGGTAGAAAATGGATGGATGGATATAGGTGGATCCCTATTGCAGTGTTTTTCAACCTTTTTTGAGCCAAGGCACATTTTTTCCATTGAAAAAATCCAGAGGCACACCACCAGCAGAAATCATTAAAAAACAACTCAGTTGACAGTAAAAAGTCGTCGTTACAATTGTTGGATATGACTTTAAAGCATAACCAAGCATGCATCATGATAGCTCTTGTCTCAAAGTAGGTGTACTGTCACCACCTGTCACATCACACTCTGACTTATTGAGTTTTTTGCTGTTTTCCTGTGTGTAGTGTTTTAGTTCTTGTCTTGCGCTCCTATATTGGTGGCTTTTTCTCTTTTTTTGGTATTTTCCTGTAGCAGTTTCATGTTTTCCTTTGAGCGATATTTCCCGTATCTACTTTGTTTTAGCAATCAAGAATATTTCAGTTGTTTTGTTTTTATCCTTCTTTGTGGGGACATTGTTGATTGTCATGTCATGTTCGGATGTACATTGTGGACGCCGTCTTTGCTCCACAGTAAGTCTTTGCTGTCGTCCAGCATTCTGTTTTTGTTTACTTAGTCGCCAGTTCAGTTTTAGTTTTGTTCTGCATAGCCTTCCCAAAGCTTCAATGCCTTTTCTTAGGGGCACTCACCTCTTGTTTATTTTTGGTTTAAGCATTAGATACCTTTTTACCTGCACACTGCCTCCCGCTGTTTCCGACATCTACAAAGCAATTAGCTACCGGCTGCCACCTACTGATATGGAAGAGTATTACACGGTTACTCTGCCGAGCTCTAGACAGCACAGACACTCAACAACAACACATCATTTGCAGACTATAATTACTGGTTTGCAAAAAATATTTGTAACCCAAATAGGTGAAATTAGATAATCTCCCACGGCACACCAGACTGTATCTCATGGCACACTAGTGTGCCGCGGGACCGTGGTTGAAAAACACTGCCCTATTGAATCTATTGTTCAATCAATCAATCAATCAATCAATCAATCAATGTTTATTTATATAGCCCTAAATCACAAGTGTCTCAAAGGGCTGCACAAGCCACAACGACATCCTCGGTTCAGAGCCCACATAAGGGCACGGAAAAACTCACAATCCAATGGGATGTCAATATGAATGACTATGAGAAACCTTGGAGAGGACCGCAGATGTGGGTGACCCCCCCTCTAGGGGATGTCGAGTGGGTCTAGCATAATATTGTGAAAGTCCAGTCCATAGTGGATCTAGCGTAATAGTGAGAGTCCAGTCCATAGTGGGGCCAGTAGGAGACCATCCCGAGCGGATACGGTTCAGTTAAATAGGTTAGACTTGTATAGCGTTTTTCAACCTTCAAGGTACTCAAAGCGCTTTGACACTATTTCCACAATCACCCATTCACACACATTCATACACTGATGGCTGGAAATGCCATGCAAGGCCCTAACCACGTCCCATCAGGAGCAAGGGTGTCTTGCTCAAGGACACGACGGACGTGACTAGGATGGCGGAAGCCGGGGATCGAACCAGGAACCCTCAGGTTGCTGGCACGACCGCTCTACCAATCGAGCCACACCGTCGAAATTGGCAAATATCTTGCAATGTTAATAGTATTACCTGAACAAGCAAGAATAATTACTTAAATCTAGTAACAAAAAGGCACATACAGTGTTATAATTTCTCTCTGAAGCACTCTAATGTTGTCCATCCATTCTTCCACAACCTGGTCAACCTCTCCAAGGTCTACCTGTTGTGTCAACTATTTTTTTTAAGTTCTACAACCTGGTCAACCTCTACACAGTCTACCTGTTGTGTCAACTATTTTTTTTAAGTTATTGTGCTTCACTTGTACACACCATTTTCTTCTGTTTAATTTTTCATGCAAGACATTATCCACATATTTTGTTACTGTAATCCCTTAAAATGGGCTGGAATCATCATTACTCTGATGGACCACCCATCACTACATACAACACGCCAAATAATTTTAAAATAACTTTTCCAATAAAGATACTATGCGCTTTGCTTTTATATTACCGCCGTCCTTATATCACAGCTTCCTGTTTTGACTTTTGAACAGACCAATTGCCAATATCTTATTGATGTAAAGTTAATTTGTGACGTGTTTTATGAAAGATTTCCCATAAACGCGCATAACCTTGTGACAGCTGTAATCAGAAGAAGATACGTGTTGGAAACTTCTTATCTGTTCAGCATCGCTATTGTAAAATGTGAAATAAATCATTGATTTCCACTTTGTTTTATCTTTATTGCCGGATTAGAGCAAAAGCTCCCCTGTTGTGTTATACTCGATAAAGGCTTTGTTTTTTAATCGGTGCCATATGCTTGTTGTCACGCTCTCGAAATAAATCAAAATGTCCAGTTATATTCAACTCTAAACTCTGCCTATACAACTTTAACTGCTCAAGATGTGCATTGGCAAGCAATTTTGTTCGGCGAAGATGGCTTATTTGACTAATAAGACTGGAAGTAACAGGAGTGAGTTTTTAGCATAGAGTTAGCAAATACATGAAATACAGCAACATTACATTTATACTCATAGCATGTTGACATGACGCACAGTTGTTCATTTTAAAAATGAATAACATTGAAAAAAAGAAATTCTGGGAAGAGGACTGTGCTGATATTTAATTACATATTATTTTTTACCGAACTATACTTTTACCGAATTGTTTTTTCTCCAAAGAAAATAAACTTTACGTATAGTTGGGACAAGGAGTAACACAAATACTTGAAAATTTACAATTTCCGAAGGATTTAAATTATTTATATTCCATGTGAATGCAGCTGGGATAGGCTCCAGACCCCTGCGACTTCGAGAGGGACAAGCGGTAGAAAATGGATGGATGGATGGATGTATTGATGGATGGTATCTAACAGCAACAAAATGTATTTTTCCAACATTTAAGGAAGTTTACAATAATCTTTTAAATTGTATTTATTAAATGTAAAATCAGATCAGTGGGCAGAAGATTTTGTCTTATACAAAAAAAGTATTTTATAGTTAATTGTGTCATGCATTTATACAAACCCCGTTTCCATATGCGTTGGGAAATTGTGTTAGATGTAAATATAAACGGAATACAATGATTTGCAAATGCTTTTCAACCCATATTCAATTGAATGCACTACAAAGACAAGATATTTGACGTTCAAACTCATAAACTTTATTTTTTTTTTGCAAATAATAGTTAACTTAGAATTTCATGGCTGCAACACGTGCCAAAGTAGTTGGGAAAGGGCATGTTCACCACTGTGTTACATGGCCTTTCCTTTTAACAACACTCAGTAAACGTTTGGGAACTGAGGAGAAGCATTTTTTAAGCTTCCCAGGTGGAATTCTTTCCCATTCTTGCTTGATGTACAGCTTAAGTTGTTCAACAGTCCGGGGGTCTCCGTTGTTATATTTTAGGCTTCATAATGCGCCACACATTTCCAATGGGAGACAGGTCTGGACTACAGGCAGGCCAGTCTAGTACCCGCACTCTTTTGCTATGAAGCCACGTTGATGTAACACGTGGCTTGGCATTGTCTTGCTGAAATAAGCAGGGGCGTCCATGGTAACGTTGCTTGGATGGCAACATATGTTGCTCCAAAACCTGTATGTACCTTTCAGCATTAATGGCGCCTTCACAGATGTGTAAGTTACCCATGTCTTGGGCACTAATACACCCCCATACCATCACAGATACTGGCTTTTCAACTTTGCGCCTATAACAATCCGGATGGTTCTTTTCCTCTTTGGTCCGGAGGACACGACGTCCACAGTTTCCAAAAACAATTTGAAATGTGGACTCGTCAGACCACAGAACATTTTTCCACTTTGTATCAGTCCATCTTAGATGAGCTCAGGCCCAGCGAAGCCGACTGCATTTCTGGGTGTTGTTGATAAACGGTTTTCGCCTTGCATAGGAGAGTTTTAACTTGCACTTACAGATGTAGCGAAACAACTGTAGTTACTGACAGTGGGTTTCTGAAGTGTTCCTGAGCCCATGTGGTGATATCCTTTACACACTGCTGTCGCTTGTTGATGCAGTACAGCCTGAGGGATCGAAGGTCACGGGCTTAGCTGCTTACGTGCAGTGATTTCTCCAGATTCGCTGAACCCTTTGATGATATTACGGACCGTAGATGGTGAAATCCCTAAATTCCTTGCAATAGCTGGTTGAGAATTTTTGTCAACGAATTGCTCACGCATTTGTTGACAAAGTGGTGACTCGACCCATCCTTGTTTGTGAATGACTGAGCATTTCATGGAATCTACTTTTATACCCAATCAATCATGGCACCCACCTGATCCCAATTGGCCTGTTCACCTGTGGGATGTTCCAAATAAGTATTTGATGAGCATTCCTCAACTTTATCAGTATTTATTGCCACCTTTCCCAACTTCTTTGTCATGTGTTGCTGGCATCAAATTCTAAAGTTAATGATTATTTGCAAAAAAAAAAAAGTTTATCAGTTTGCACATCAAATATGTTGTCTCTGTAGCATATTCAACTGAATATGGGGTGAAAATGATTTGCAAATCATTGTATTCCGTTTATATTTACATCTAACACAATTTCCCAACTCATATGGAAACGGGGTTTGTACATTTTATATTCTGAGGACGCAAATGGCACTGATTTTGTGGAATGGCCCAACTATAGTGAGTAGTTATTGAACACATGATGTGACTATAGAGTTAATTTGTCTGTATTTTAATTGCTTAGAAACCTCAGAGAGTATATATTTATTGTTTTTTGTTTACAACCATTCAGATAGAATGTAAAGCATTCACACGCTCATGCAAACTAACCAAGCAACATTTTTAACATTGATGCATAATAACAATATACACCAACGGCAGGGTATGAACATAAACTATTTCTTTACGTCATTTAGCTGCTCATTGTAGTGAGACACTAGAGATAAGAGATGAGCGATAGTATAACAATAACCCAGTTGATAGTACAACCTTGTCTTGAACCTTTCACACTTTTTTCTTGCTGACTTCAGCGCAAGTCAGCACTGTGTGCAACAATTTGAGGAAAACCTTTCGTAGTTTTATTTTGATGATTAGGTATAGCATTTCTGCAGCTCGTTTTTTTTATTGGCGCCCCGCATATTTCAAAAAATCTAATTAATTAATTATTACTTAGATATTTTATTAGTGTAATTATCTACTTTGTCACCAGTGAAAGATAGCTAGAATGCAGATTTTTTTTTGGTTCAGATACATTAGTTAGTATCATAGCATCTTTAATATGCAAAATGTGTCACATGTTTTATTTTTTCTCTATGAGGCCCTTGGAGGAATAAAGGACACTCCTGAAGTAAAGAAAAACAATATATTCATCTAAAAAGAGCTTGAAGAAGCTATTTGTCAGATTAGGAAAGAATGATCAAATTAGTATATATGTGCCGGAATTCTCAATAAACATTTTGATGCTTGCCAGACAGATCCTTGACATGAATTATTAAAAAATCTGTCTTAAGGTAAAGTCACACTACACATCTCAATATTATTAGTTCATGTAGGTTTTGCATTGATGTGTCAAGAACAAATAATAAATGGAAAATGCATTTTTTACACAATGTCCCTTTCCAAAATCTGACATCTAACAACAGTATATGTCTAAATCTTGATTATATTGAATGTGTAAGATGAATATGAATTTAACAATGGATTTGAACACTTATTTTGTTTTCAGAAAGACAATAATGATCCATGTGATGGAGTCCATCTTAGGTGGGTTGGGTTAAATGTCACTGTTAATGCATCACTGCTACAGGAAAAGGGAGGAGAAAGCCCGTGTAGGGCTTCAAATAAAAGTTGACCTTTTTCTATTGCATGCACACTTTCAGACAAGAGTGCAGTTGCAGGTAGAAAAATGGGGAGAGGGTTTTTTATTAGTAAAGGTGTTGGGGTAGTTTGTATCATCCTGGGAGCTGGAGCAGTGGCCACAATAATAGCTCTGAGTGTCGTTTACTCACAGGAAAAGGCTAAAAATGATAATCAAGTATTGCCAACAAATGGAGGAAGTACATCCAAGCCCCCGGGGACCACGACTGTTGCCCCGTCTAACAACCCTTGGGACAAATATCGACTGCCCAAGAACCTGGTACCAGACCTTTATTATGTCACACTGTGGCCCCGGCTTACTGAAGATCCAACGACTGGTCTCTATATCTTTACAGGTAAATGTATTTCTATCTAATCAATGTTTGGTTCCTGAGTCTTTAGAGTCCTAAGAAGACTGGAAGAAGTCCTAAGAAGGCCCTTTGCCATGATTTCCAAGATTAAATCTAATATTTCACTTTCTTCTTGCACATTGTTAAAGTTAAATGTAGGTTAGCCTTCAGGGGACAAAGACTGACTTCTGTGTCTTTTCAATAATATTTGCTGTATTTTTGGTCAGAATTTTCATTGTGTTACTTCATTTTACATGATCTTTCTGAAGAGAGTTTTTTTCATGGGAAATTTAAAAAATATATCTATGTCCAATTATCTTACATGTGTACAATACACTGACAGTTATTCCACAATACCCAAAGACAAACATGAGATGGAAGTCCTTCATTTAAAAAAAAATATGTTGGATTCATATATCAGATCCATCAATCAACTTAAGCCCTAGACAAAATTACCAAACATGTAATGTTTTTATTTTATTTGATCCCTTTAAAGGCCTTTTGATTAAATTATGTAACAGTTGTCAATTGCCGGTTGTATGAATTTGCATAACATGAGTTAAAACTGTTATAGACAGATAGATAAAAATATAAAAACCAAGGTGCTGTTTGCCGAATGTAAATGAAAACAGATATGTTTTCAAAAAGGTTTTAAAATGCGATATTGACAGGCTGCAGAAGCACATGGTGGGAACAGTTGACCGGCATAAAGTATTATGCACACAATGCAAAAAATAATGTATTTCTTTTTTCAGCTTCAAATATCACATTAAAACACAAAAGCAGTAACATATAGTCCCAACGATCATCACACACACACTGGGTGTGGTGAAATTTGTCCTCTGCATTTGACCCATCCCCCTGGGAGGCGAGGGGAGCAGTGAGCAGCAGCGTGCGCCACACTCAGGAATCATTTGGTGATTTAACCCCCAATTCCAACCCTTGAATCTGAGTGCCAAGCAGGGAGGCAATGGGTCCCAGTTTTATAGTCTTTGGTATCATTCTGCCGGGGTTTGAACTCACGACCTTCCAGAGCGGACACTCTAACCACAAGGCCACTGAGCTGGAATGTGGAATGTGGATAAATGAATAACAGGCAGACAAACAGACAGTTTTTTGTTGATATAAATAACAAAAGCTCATTTAAATAAGGAGGTCCACACCAGTAATCAATTGTACATGCAGCCTTAGTAGATCACACAAAACACGCCCACTAATAGTGCCTGCAATTTTATAGTATGCACACTCTGTTTAGTGCGGGATATTTGGATCTTAGTAGATCATGCCCTTTGTAGCCTACCTTTTGTTGAAAATGATTTCACCTCAAAGTGTTTAAGTTATGTCAGTAGTCTAATATTATCTTGTGAATGCTGTTGTGTGTCATTCCAGGTGATTCCAGTGTAGAGTTCATGTGTGTTGAAGAGACAAATCTGATTCTCATCCACTCCCACAAGCTAAACTACACCAAATTCCCAAACAACCATTTAGCCATGCTGGTCTCAGTGGATAATGGATCCAAAGCACCATCAATATTGTCCTCCTGGCGCCAGAAAGAGACTCAGTACCTTGTTCTAGAGCTGGATGGTAAACTGATGAAAGACCACAGGTACAGGCTGCATACAAAATTTACTGGAGAACTGGCTGATGACCTCGGCGGCTTCTATAGAAGTGAATACATGG
Source organism: Nerophis lumbriciformis (assembly GCF_033978685.3). Lineage (NCBI taxonomy): Eukaryota > Metazoa > Chordata > Actinopteri > Syngnathiformes > Syngnathidae > Nerophis > Nerophis lumbriciformis. Next base: position 33,703,689 of record NC_084557.2, on the reverse strand, counting down.
AAGCTGGAGAAAAAAAGTATGTGCATACAGTATCTATTATTGTGCTTGAATTGGTGCAAAATAAACCTTTGTTAACCCTTCATCTATGTAAGATAACGTTTGCTTCCCTGTTTTGCTGAAGTGTACTATGATGTGTGCAGAAACTTTGTTGGTTGGCTTTGGGAAAGTAGGGTCAACTCAAGTTCCCAGACATAATAGTAGTGTAGTGGTTCATATATCTGACTTCTTTGTAGCTGGTATGGGATGAATTTCTACTGAATCAACACCTCACAACCGCCATAATCATTGACCGATATGGTCTGTATTTTCCTCTTAGTCAGATAGCATAGGATAAGATAAGCAGTTTTCCAGAGAACTGTACTTGATGTAGTGATGTAGATATAAAGTATTTGTGTTTTATCACTCAGGGTTGTGGCCACAACTCAGATGCAGCCAACAGATGCCAGAAAGGCCTTCCCTTGTTTTGATGAGCCGGCTATGAAAGCCGTTTTCCATATCACTCTGATCCATGTCAACGGAACTGTGGCACTGTCTAATGGCGAAGAAAAAGGTTAAGATACAAGACAGTGATCATTACCAGAGATAACTATCGTGTTAATGGTTTTTAATGTGCCTATGTGATATATTCCATTGTGTAATTTTTTTTCCAGAAAGAAGCTATGTCGTTGTCGATGGTCAGTCTGTGCAACAGACAGTCTTTGAACCAACTGAGAAAATGTCCACCTATCTGCTGGCTTTTATTGTCAGTGACTTTGGCTATATCGATGACACAATTGATGGTGTTAAGGTAACTTATTCATTTGAACAATAACAACAAGTGTCTTATATAGCTTTGTTCAGTTTCGTACTATCAGACAAGTTCTAAAAACTGAAACCAACAAACCCAGATGTTTCCATATTGTATGTACTGCAAAAGATGTTCATTTGTACATTTAAAATGAATTCATCAATTACCTATTACCCATCACATCAACAATATGCAGCAAATTATATATACGTTTTATTTGTGATTTGTTTTAATTAGGTATGCACAGATATTGTATTGACCCAAGTACAAAATTACTCTGAATATAAGATGATCTCTCTTTTTCTTTTTGAATTTTCAAAACAAATTCAAAGAGAATCTTTTTAATATCAGTTAAAGCATGTTTCATTCATCATATTTCATCAACCATATTTCTTAGCTGCACTACAATGCATTACAAATTAGCATCATAATGACTCTGCGTGTTCTTATTTTTGTTTCGGTAATATGGTCTGGACCAAATACAGTAGAACCTCAATTTACAAGCTTTATTGGTTCTGTGATGGAGCTCTTAACTAGTAGTAACTAAGTATCTCAAATCAACGTCAATTTAATTGTTGTTTGACCCCCTAAAACAGCACAATTTTAACATATAACATGCCTTTTAAAAATAAAAGCAACTTTTAGATAGGAAATAATGTATGAAAGAAGACAATATGATTTACTACAAACAACTTTTCATAAAGTAATGCAATATTATTGTACTATTTTTTTTAATTCGATGACTCATCCATTTCTCAGCACTGTCCTTCACACTCACTTCTTTCCCATGTTTGGAAAAAGTTATGCCCATCTTTAGCAATAAGCTTATGTCATAGTGAATGAGTGACACCAGATGTTTTGGAGGGGTCATTCAGGTTTCACTGTAACATTTGCTACTTCAACTAATGGCAGGAATGCTGGTAACTTGAATGTTGGCTTGCAATTTAAAGCATAACTATTAGCAGTTAGACGACTCTTTCCTTATAAAACTGAGGGTTTGTGCAATATGCTTAGAACACGCAGCATAACTCGTCATGAATGACGGATGTTCCACTGAATTTGGAATGAACAACCTTAGTGGTTTACGACATTTGAGGTTTCATTGTAAACTGACAATAAAAAGGCAGAAGTATCAGTTTGAAGTGTGGTAATTGGTCATTTAAATCTAGAGTACCGCTTGAAAACTTTGCACTGTACAATGTTTGACTTCCTCCAACAGTTTTTTGCATATAACATCTGTAATGAGGATAGCTTAATTAATTGAAATAAAAAAATATGCATTGAATTAATGCCTTACTTACTTACTTCTTAATTTCCCCGCGGGGCTTAATAAAGTATTTCTGATTCTGATTCTTACTAATAGGCGTCATCAGATTAATTATACTGCATTTACTTTGTGGATGTGCTTCTGTTCCGTCTTTAGATCCGCATCTTTGCTCGGAAGCCTGCTATCGAGGCTGGCCAAGGAGAGTATGCTCTTAGTAAAACTGGACCCATCTTGAAGTTTTTTGAAAAGTATTACAATTCCAGCTACCCTCTGCCCAAGTCTGGTAAGTCAAATTCATTGTATTTGCATGAATCTTATTGATGGATAAAATATACCACTTACCTTATCAAGTACAAGATCGACTTGATTATTCAGAATTGTTTTCAATTCGGTCTAGGAAACTTTTCAGACAAATAGTTCCTAGACCAGGGGTGCTCATTACGTCGATCGCGATCTACCGGTCGATCTCGGAGGGTGTGTCAGTCGATCACCAGCCAGGCATTAAAAAAATAGTCCTAAAAATGAGCGATCATAAATCTTCACTATGACGTCACTTTCGTCACTTGATTGACATTCACGGCACCCGAGGGTCTTCTGAGATGACGCTGGCTGCTGCCAGCTCATTAAAATTACCGACTGGAAGGCGAGAAACACTTTATTTCAACAGACTCTGGCGCCGTACCTGTCGTCAAAACTCCAAAGACCGACTGCACAGTTGCACAATAAAAGCTCTGCTTCATCCTGCCTGCGCTACCAAAATAAGAGTCTCAGAAAGCTGGCGTGCACAAGCTAGCAAGCTACGGAGTTTGCCGACAATGTATTTCTTGTAAAGTGTATACGAAGGAGTACGGAAGCTGGACAAATAAGATGCCAAAAACCAACCACTTTCATGTGGTATTGGACAGAAAGGAGGACTTTTTTTCCCCCTCCATTCGAAAATGCGGACGTTATCACCACTGTCTGATTCCTATCAATGCAAGTCATCAGAATCAGGTAATACACCAACTTATATTCTTGTCTTCATGAAAGAAAGGAATCTATATGTGTTAAACATGCTTGTATTATCTTTAACCACCTTTAACTTGTTAACAATATTAACTATATGTGTTAAACATGCTTGTATTATCTTTAACCACCTTTAAGTTGTTAACAATATTAACTATATGTGTTAAACATGCTTGTTTTATCTTTAACCACCTTTAAGTTGTTAACAATATTAACTATTTGTGTTAAACATGCTTGTATTATTTTTAACCACCTTTAACTTGTTAACAATATTAACTATATGTGTTAAACATGCTTGCATTATCTTTAAACACCTTTAACTTGTTAACAATATTAACTATATGTATTAAACATACTTGTATTATCATTAAACACTTTTAATGTATTAACAATATTAACTATGTGTTAAACATGCTTGCATTATCATTAAACACCTTTAACTTTTTAACAAAAACATATATTTCATAAATAAGTAAATATAAATTATATATATGAATGAGGTAGATCCCCACGACTTGATCAATTGAAAAGTAGCTTGCCTGCAGAAAAAGTGTGAGCACCCCTGTCCTAGACTGTGCTCACTTGTTCTCGCCTGTGCCCAACTCGATGCGTAGGTAGCCCCTAATTAGCATTGATAACATCACTCTTACAAGTGATGGTTGTAACTGCATTTGTGCCCAAGTGCGAGATCCCCTTTCAAATTTTTTTTGCCCATCATCCTTGCAGTAACCCCTCGAGTATACCACATTTCTCACATAAGGGATCAAGTCTGATTCGTGCAAAGGTTTGTCTGCAGACTGGCCAGCAACAAACACAATTACATTGTTGTGTGCACACTACATGTTTATCTAATTCATGCTCTTATAAAGGTAATTGAAGGTGTTTACTTATGCTTATATTTTCCTCCCCCAACATACTCATTTCTTACTGCCAAAATAAACATCATTTAACATCATCATGTGTATTTTTTACCTTGGCCTTGCCAGCTTAGTAATAGTAGGAGTAGTTTGATGTTGTGGAATATGGTGAATATTGACTTAATAGTAAAGTAGGTTCAGTTGTAATTATTCAAGTGTTTTGCAGTTAGTTTGCATCATTTTTACCTGCTTTAAACTATGTGAATACAGTAGTTTTGCAGATATCAGCTTTTCCAATAAACTGCTGCGCCTTCTCATTCCATCAATCAGTTATCAACAGTACAGGCCTTTTCTGCTCATTGCAATATTTATCTTTCAGTGGTTGACTTTTATGACACGATATTGGAACTGTATCGATGTTAATCATACATTAGACAGTGCATATTTATCTTTAACGGAAACAGCAAAGACATTTAACGTCTGTCTTATATAAAGACATTGTATGTATTTTGGTTTGTTAGCCAATTGTGTTCCTAAAACATATATTTATGCATTTTCCCTTTCATCTAGCGTAGGCATATTCTATTAAATTGTTTTGGGGCCCACATTTTCAAAAAGGACCATGGGGCTGGACCTCTCCCTTCACTATTATTCTTAAGCTGTACATTTTGGAGAACTAGACACTAAACACTAGACACTAACATTTGATTTTGGTCTATTTATTTGTTGGAGTTACAGGAGCGTTCTACTGTTTTTTAGGACCTTCTGCAAAAATGTGATTTTTTTTTTCAATTGAACTCACGGACTGCGAGCTGAAAAGCCCAAATGATGAAAGAGAGAGGACCTAAAATATAGAACCCTGAGGAACACTACTAGTATACCTAAATAAGTTGAACACACGACTGCTGACTGCATCTGAAGTAAACAAGCACCCTAATTATAGAAATCATATTACAAAAAAAATTGCAACTACCAAAAAACAGAGACCCTAAAGTTGTGCCTTAAGGAACACCTCAGTTATGTACGTCACAAGTTTGGACCCCAGTGTTTTGTTTGCCATTAAGGTTAACATTTCAATGCAAGGATCTGCCAATGTGTTTACAGTGGTCCAAGTTCCTCTGTACATCAGCAGCACTTTAGTGTTTTCAGAAATAGGCTGCAAAAAATGTTTGTCTCCCAAGTTTTGAACTGAATCCGGGTCCTCGGGCCGCTTGTTGAATAGTTCTGATCTCGAGCCATCCTGGGTCTTTTCATCTTGCAAGCAAAGACAGTCATTGTTATTATTAGTGTAATAAATTATCTCTTCCTAAATGCAGATCAGATAGCCCTACCCGACTTTAACGCTGGAGCCATGGAGAACTGGGGTCTAATCACCTACAGGGAGACAGCTCTCCTCTATGACAATAATGTGTCCTCCAACTCCAACAAAGAGAGGATAGCTTCCATCATCTCCCATGAGCTTGCTCACATGGTTGGTGTTTTCAAATAGTAGTACTTGAAAGCTTTTTTCCCACTGAAATTACTAACTGCTCCAATTTAAGGTTGCTCAACACCATCGTTGTTTTGAAAAATCTTTCATTCATTAATTGATAGATGAAGCATGATATCATTAGTTTCGTTGTACAACAGTCACATTTTGTTCTTGTGCTTCTTTAGTGGTTTGGGAATCTGGTGACCCTCAGGTGGTGGAATGACTTGTGGCTGAATGAAGGTTTCGCCTCCTACGTTGAGTACCTTGGAGCAAATGAAGTTGAACCAAACTGGAATGTGGTAAGGACTTGGGGCGGTATAGCTCGGTTGGTAGAGCAGCCATTCCAGCAACTTCAGGGTTGCAGGTTCGATCCCTGCTTCCGTCATCCTTGTCACTGCCGTTGTGTCCTTGGGCAAGACGCTTTACCCACCTGCTCCCAGTGCCACCCACACTGGTTTAAATGTAACTTAGATATTGAGTTTCACTATGTAAAGTGCTTTGAGTCACTTGAGAAAAGCGCTATATAAATATAATTCACTTCACTTCACTTCACTTCTATTCTGGGTCACAGCCGCATTATCGCCTGCACATTTTAGTATGAATGCAGTGCCAAGTAAATACAGCACCGATACAGATGCTGATACTGGTACTCTTTACTTAAAACGCATTTCTTTAATGTTGGAATTTAACAATATATGAATGTAATGTTTCCAATCAACCTATCCTGGGGATAGGTTGATTGGAAACACTAAATTGGCCCTAGTGTGTGAATGTGAGTGTGAATGTTGTTTGTCTATCTGTGTTGGCCCTGCGATAAGGTGGCGACTTGTCCAGGGTGTACCCTGCCTTCCGCCGGATTGTAGCTGAGATAGGCTCCAGCGCCCCCCGCGACCCCGAAGGGACTAAGCGGTAGAAAGTGGATGGATGGATGCATGAATGTAACAATGCAAGGAAATTCAACAATATCAACAAAATAATAAAATCATTTGCTTATTCCAATTTACCACATACAATTGTTAGAGCAAAATGAAGTCAATAGTGCAAAAAACAAAACAAAAGTAAAAAACAAAAAACAAAAACCCTACTATTGACTCTTATTCAAATACTTTTACTTAAGTATTAGTGCTGGCATTTTAATCATTTTTAAAATAATATTAATCACTCTTCCAAATATGGAATAATCATGATTAATCACAGGTTATAACTGGCTTGCATAAACTAACCTAAAAAAGACCCCAATTGTTTTGACATTTCTGTTAAAAGGGTTGTATTTTTTAAATAAGATTAATCCCGTTTTTGTATTTTGATTAATCGCACTTGCATGCATAATTTGAATTAACTTTAAAAACACAAATGTAATTTAATTGTCAGAATATCATAAAGGAGCACTTTTTAAATGGTTTACTTGTATGTACGTCATTTATTTGTTCAAAACCTGCTTACAGTTTTATCAAAAGGACCATCAGGGTTTATTTTGAAGTGAAATTTGCCAGCAAGGTAAAGGAGCATGTGCGGACAAAATAATATGCGTGATTAATATGCGTTTATACATGATTAATGCGATCATTTTCTGTGATTAATCAAATGAGATAATGCAACAAACCTGACAGCCCTACTTTTTAGAATATTTACCCCCAAGGCACTCCTGTGTCAAAGATACAGGAATAGGTGTCATTTACATTTGAACCGAAAAATTGTTACAAACTGTACTTTTGGAACAGTGCCAGCGCTTAAATGTACCGGTACTTAAAAAAAGAAAAAACATACATACCAAGACAAATTCCTTGTGTGCCAAACATAGTTGGCCAATAAAGCTGATTCTGATATTTAAAAAAAAACAATGCCCCTAAACAGTACTTTAATGGAATTTTGTGACATGCAAGTTAAACAGAATACGAATTTAGATTCAATATTATAAATAAAATAATAACAACTGATTACCAAATTAAACAATATGAAATTACTTCCACAACAAATCACCATCATTTTTGCCGCAATACAGGACTGTGTCATTACGGAACCGAGTTATGCTACCCATCCCTAATACAGATATGTTTTTGTTTGTAAACAAAAACAATCTAACAATAATAACAACACAACAAAAAACTCAAATAAAAAAATTAACAAAAAATAACTGAAAATCTCATCACGCTAATATTGATCTGATTCTGATACTACCGTTAGTACCGATAACATAGATATTTTGATGGATCTGCCTGCCATTCATTAATCACTGACACGTTGGCTGATAAATAGTATGTTCAGTAATGGTTCAGTGACAGCCATGATTCCCTCCACAGAAAGACCTTATTGTGCTGAGTGACATCCACAGAGTGTTTGCCATCGATGCATTGGCCTCCTCTCACCCTTTGTCCTCGAAAGAAGAAGACATCCAAAAACCAGCACAAATCAGTGAGCTGTTTGACGCCATTTCATACAGCAAGGTGACGTAATGCACGCAGGCCTATACAACACATTTGTGAATTTATTCCCAACATCTTATCCTACTTATCCTACAAACAGCTTTGCATATTTTGTAATAGTCATGAACAGATTTTGAATGACTATTCTCTCATTTTTAGGGAGCATCTGTTCTGAGGATGTTGTCAGATTTCCTGACTGAAGAAGTGTTCACAATGGGACTCAGGGTAAGGATATATATTAGGGCTGCAACAACTAATCGATTAAATCGATTAAAATCGATTATAAAAATAGTTGGCGATTAATTTAGTCATCGATTTGTTGAATCTATGCGCATGCGCAAAGGCAATTTTTTATTTTTTTAATTTGTATTTTTATTTTATTTTATTTTTTAATAAACCTTTATTTATAAACTGTAACATGTACAAACAGCTGAGAAACAATAATCAAAATAAGTATGATGCCAGTATGCTGTTTTTTTTTCAATAAAAGGATAGAAATGTAGTTTGTCTCTTTTATCCGATTATTAATCGATTAATCGAAGTAATAATCAGCAGATTAATCGATTATCAAATTAATCGTTAGTTGCAGCCCTAATATATATATATATATATATATATATATATATATATATATATATATATATATATATATATATATATATATATATATATATATATGTATATAATTTTGTTTTTAACTTATTATATTTTACTGGAGAAAGAAGAGTACAAGTCTTATACGTTTTACAATTTGGGTATCCATGTACTTGCCAAATATGTGTCATGTTTAAAAGCTACCAATTACCATAGTTAGATATGAATTTATTATGAAATCAGTACAACTTTCCACCCAATAGTGAGTTAATTGTTGGTATTTTCAATTTTGCATGTACCAAATGTACGAGGCGTGTCAGAAAGTTCCAGGACTGCGAGTACTTTCCACAGTGCAATGAACCAGTATGTCTACAAAATATCCTGCATCATTTGCTTTTGAAGAGGCGAGAGTTGTGGCAAGACAACTTGTGGCTGCTTCCTCCACGACAAAGCACCTGCTAACAATGCCCTGAGCATCCGCCAGTTTCGGGCCGAGAAGAGCATTGTCGTGCTGGAGCAACTTCCCTCCTTACTGGCTATGTGGGATGTCCTCTTATTTAAGCTCAAGGGTGTCATCAAGAGACACGTTTTTCAAGATAGCCGTGATAACGGAGCTACAGAAGATCCCGGAAGAATCCTTGCAGGAGTGCATAAAAGCATGGTAGATAGTTGTAGTTAAAATATATGTTTTGTGGCAATTGTCCTGGAACTTTTCTGACAGGCCTTGTATAACGATGATAGGCAACTAACTCAGACAAATGGCACCCCACACAGGTGCCCAGATAATCCAAGTAATAAATCAGCTTTTTTAACATTTATTGATCTTTTTTTTATTAATTTTTTTTACTGTGTCCTTTTAGACCTACTTGGCAGAATTTGCATTTGGAAATGCAGTCTACACAGACCTATGGAAGCACCTGCAAATGGCAAGTTTTGAATATGACTTCAAACGAAACTTCAGGCGGCAAAAATAACAGGTGGAGCCACTTGGTAGCAGCGCTGGTTTTTAGTAGATAGAGTTCAGCTACGTATGGTTATGGTGTTAGTTTATTTCGAACATGCATACAATTACAATACGATATATCGCATATTTCCAGTTTTTCATCACAGCATTTCTGATTATGGGGTGCCAAATGTAAAAATTAAATTACACTGTTTTAGCATACATATATTTCAATATTTAGCTCAGTTTTCTCACATTATTATTACTTTTTTCACATTGAGCTCATTTGTCTCACATTTCGCAAATAATTATTCACATTTGAGGTAGAACTTATATGTTAAATGTACATTTTCAAAATATTTCAGCTAGAAACATGTGATTTAATTTTTACACTTGAGACCCCATAGCTACAGTACATAAATAGTGTGACATCACAGCAGCAGGACACTGGTTGAAAAAAAACAACAACATGATTTTTAATTTTACACACACCAGGTTTAATTTTGACAAACAAAATACATTCAATATGAGCAGCAACCTTAAACTACAGGGCGGAGGTACTACCTCTCATTTATAGTGTTGAAAATACTTACAAGTTAATTTAATTACAGAAAAAGTAAAAGTAAAAGTAATGTGTTCATTCAATATCTGATATGGACTACATTGCTCTTTCCACCTGCTTCTAGAGTCACTCAGGAATTGTGTGCTCTGATTTTTTTTTTAGTAGGAACTCATGTGTGATGGCGGGAGGAACTGAGACAAAAAAAGGAAAAAATAAATAAATTAAATTTACCATTAAATTATTCCTTTAAAAAACAAGACATACAAAAAATTTTAATACAATTTTAGTCTATTTTTATTTTAGTACTTAAAAGATAGGGAGTTATTTTTCACCCACCATATAGAACAGATAATAACCCTTGGGTGAACCCCTTGGGTTTTGTAAAGTGAGATGTTATTTCTCCTGTCATTAAATAAGTAAGTCATAAAAAAAAACGTACACGCATCATAAATAATAATATAAAATGAATGTTGTCGTATAAGTTCATTAAAACGTTGCTTGCATCAAATTAAGAACATCTTATTCTACCTACACCTCCTTATTACAAATGCCAATTGAACATTTCACTCAACACAGACGTCACAACGTCATCAAAACTCAATTTTAAAGGAAAACTGCACGTTTTTGGAATTTTGTGTATCATTCACAATCCTTATGTGAGACACGTGCACATATGTTTTTCTTTTTTTTTAATTCATTCTAATTTGTAAATAAATGCTAGCAAAAGTCAGCTAACAACAGAGGTAATGGGAATCGCTCAATTCTGCCTATAAAGCGCTATAAATAACATACATAACTTCCAACATTGTTTTATTTACAAGCTGTAAGTATATACAGTATGTAATGTAGTAACAAACTCATTCATAATAACATGTATTATTTACGTATTTACAAGCGGGCAGCACGGTGGAACAGGGGTTAGTGCATGTACCTCACAATACGAAGGTCCTGAGTTCAATCCTGGGCTCGGGATCCTTCTGTGTGGAGTTTGCATGTTCTCCCCGGGACTGCGTGGGTTCCCTACGGGTACTCCGGCTTCCTCCCACCTCCAAAAACATGCACCAGGGGATAGGTTGATTGGCAACACTAAATTGGCCCTAGTGTGTGAATGTGAGTGTGAATGTTGTCTGTCTATCTGTGTTGGCCCTGTGACGAGGTGGCGACTTGTCCAGAGTGTACGCCGCCTTCCGCCCGAATGCAGCCGAGATAGACTACAGCACTCACCGCGACCCCGAAAGGGACAAGCGGTAGAAAATGGATGAATGGTCATTTTAAGAAAAAGGCGGTGCATTAATTTCACAGACGCATCACAACGGTCACTAGTTCCTTCAACTACTAAGCATGGCAGACTTGATGAGCGCCAACAACTATTACTTTGGGACAAATGATGATCCAGAACCTTATATTTTGGAGCCTGAATATACGGAGGGTTAGTTACAAGTTTTAGAAGCTGAGTGATAAGCAGATCCAACAAGTTGCACTAATGCTAATTGCTAAATAAGAAATGCAAACTATGAACATACTGTAATAAAACATACAGTTACTGTACAATGTTTGCTCTCACTGGGATGCTGACCGTTGGGGTGTTTTTACCTTCCTGTTTAGATAAAGAATTAATCATAATACTCACCAGGTAAAAAAAAAAAAAGAGCGTCTTTTCGTGTCTGTCTCGCGATCCGGGGGTCTAAGTTTAATGTCAAAGTTGACCAGCTTCTTAGCTCATAGCCACAAGTATATATATATATATACACACCGTATTTTTCGGACTATAAGTCGCAGTTTTTTTCATAGTTTGGCCGGGCTCCAGTGCGACTTATATATGTTATTTTCTTTTTTTATTATGCATTTTCGGCAGGTGCGACTTATACTCCGGTGCGACTTATACTCCGAAAAATACGGTATATATATATATATATACAAGTAAAAGGTATGACGTATATTTTAGAATGAGCTTTTACTAACTCAGAAGCGATGCAGCACCACATGGGCTCGGTATGTCAATAACTGCATAAGCAAGCTACCTCTCCGTGATCACAGTGCCGCTAGAAGAAGTTCGTCAGCGTTAGCGCTTATAATAACAACAACACTGCTAATACTTGGTTAATATGCAGGCCACGACATGTAAATGTAATATTGTTGGTGGTTTTGGGATGCTTTTTCAAGGGCTTTATGAGTTTAAGATGTTACTCCCATTAGGTCATACTTGCCAACCTTGGGACCTCCAATTTCGAGAGGTGGGGGGTGGGAGTTGGGGCCGGGGGGTGGTTGGGGGCGGGGGCGTGGTTGGGGGCGTGGTTAAGAGGGGAGGAGTATATTTACAGCTAGAATTCACCAAGTCAAGTATTTCATATATATATATATATATATATATATATATATATATATGTGTGTATATATATATATATATATATATATATATATTTATATATCTCCGCGACCCCGAAGGGAATAAGCGGTAGAAAATGGATGGATGGATGGATGGATATATATACATACTTTCAGTGAATTCTAGCTATAAATATATATTTATTTTATTTTATATATATATATATATATATATATATATATATATATATATATATATATATATATATATATATATATATATAAATAAAAGAAATACTTGAATTTCAGTGTTCATTTATTTACACATATACTCACACATACCACTCATCTACTCATTGTGTTGAGTTAAGGGTTGAATTGTCCATCCTTGTTCTATTCTCTGTCACTATTTTTCTAACCATTCTGAACACCCTCTCTGATGATGCATTGATGTGTGGCACGCACAAAAGTGCTTTCATCAAATGCACTAGATGGCAGTATTGTCCTGTTTAAGAGTGTCATAACATTGCTGTTTACGGCAGACGAACTGCTTTACTGTAGACGAAAACATGACTGCTGTTGTTGTGTGTTGTTACCGCGCTGGGAGGCGTTAATGAAACTGCCTAAGAATAAACCCACATAAGAAACCAAGAACTCGCCCTCGACCATTCTACAGTTATAATGATTGGGCAGGCACATTGTTTATATTGTGGGAAAGCGGACTCAGGTCTGCATGGAGCTGGAGGGGGCGTGGCCTCCAGCTCCGCCTGAATTTCGGGAGATTTTCGGGAGAAAATTTGTCCCGGGAGGTTTTTGGGAGAGGCGCTGAATTTTGGGAGTCTCCCGGAAAATCCGGGAGGGTTGGCAAGTATGCATTAGGTGCATTGATAGCCAACTAGATAATGGTCTACATTGGCTTACTGAAGCCTTTAAGCCTTTCTTTTGCGCCTTAGTTAGAATGCATAAAAAAAAAAAAAGACATATTTGTTTTTGTCTTACATAGGGATTGTAAATGATAGGCAACATTCTAAACATTGAACATTCACACACAGTGCAAATTGGAACAAAGATGGGGTGATAGAAGAAAGGTAAACATATAATAAATCTATTCGTGGCAGCGTAGGAGAAAGTTATGTATCAATTTCCCTTTTGCATCTCATTGCCCATAACTGTCAGATGTTGAAAGGACCCTCAAACAAAGTTAAAGGCATCGTTAGTTTTTAAAGACAGCGGGAGACTTAACCAGGTGAGATGCACTAATAATATAATCATAATAATAATAATTATGTAATATTATGATTCATATTATCTACAGATACTAATTGTATGTCTATCAGCTAATATCCACTTTACACTCTGAAGTAAAGGAAAACTTGGCAGATTAATAAGCATATTAAAGTCAATAAGGACAGGTTATATGATTATCTCCCTAGTTGCTAATGTTGCTCTGGAAAGGGAAGTCTGGGGGTCTCTGCTGGAGCTGTTGTCCCCGCGACCCGATTCCGGATAAGCGGTTGAAGATGGATGAACAAACCTATTTAAAGTTTTTACAAGTGTTTTAACAAACAAATACATGCAATAATTAGTTTTTAGAGCATGTAAACATACCAAGTGTGTGTGTGTATGGGGCGGCGATGTTGGGTTTCATGTGGGATGGGGGCCCTCTAGGAGTTTTGTGTATGGGGGCCCAGACTTGGGCGCTATATAAAACATGTAATAACAATCGGATAATGTATGTACACCGTCCATTTCCATTGAAACACTCAAGTAACAATTCTGTGTCCAATTTTACATTTAACGTAAATGCGTCCTTTTAAACACCCTAAACACCACAATTGGAGGAAATGTGAAACTTGACATCGTACAGAAGTTTACTTCAGTAATTCTCAGTTTAATCTGACTTGTCACCTAATGGTCTGACTCTTCTTCCAAAGGCGGTGGACGCCAATAAGACCCCTCTTCCCAACAACAATACAGTCCATAACATCATGAACACTTGGGTGCTGCAGATGGGCTTTCCTGTCGTTACCATAAACACAAAGAATGGAGAAGTGTCCCAGAAGCATTTTCTCCTGGATCCAGACTCTGAAGTTACCGCTCCATCTCCCTTTAAGTAAGAACAACGCTGCTTGTATATATTGGTGGAATTTACATCTGACTTCATGTTAATATTGATTGCAAGTTAATAATTCAACTGATGTCCACAACTGCTTGTTAAAAGCTACTTTGCCAGCATTTGATTCATTGCAGAGTAATTATTGACTGTAGCTGCGAATGATTCTTTGTTTGTGACTAACTGCCAACCAATCCAGCCCTTTTGCCCAAAGTCAGCTGGTATAGTCTCTAGTTTTTCTCCAGTCCGAGGAGAAAATGATGAACGGATGTTTTTCTAAGCCGAATTGAATCGTACAAAAATAAAAGCAAATTTTTCCATAAGAAATTAAAAAATAAATAAATAATGCAAATCTGATTAATTTGTTACAGACACCAAACATGTAAACAAATAACACAGTTCTAAAGAGAATGATTTTAGTTTTACATGCAGAAAACAATGAAAAAAAATATGTATGAATGACATTCAGCATCACTTTGACCTTATATTGATGATGCGATAAGAAGAGAGAGAGTAAGGCCACACGGACGCCACCTTTGTACTTTGCTATAAGTATTTTATTATTTTTAATTCAATAGTGTTTTTCACCTTCTTTATCAAAAGGTTGGCGCTCACAACTTTCTTTGGCACCAAGGTTACTCATGTTTGCAGTTGCACACATGGAATTCTGGGCATCACGGTGGAAGAGGGGTTAGTGCGTCTGCCTCACAATACGAAGGTCCTGAGTAGTCCTGGGTTCAATCCCGGGCTTGGGATCTTTCTGTGTGGAGTTTGCATGTTCTCCCCGTGACTGTGTGGGTTCCCTCCGGGTACTCCGGCTTCCTCCCACCTCCAAAGACATGCACCTGGGGATAGGTTGATTGGCAACACTAAATGGTCCCTAGTGTGTGAATGTGAGTGTGAATGTTGTCTGTCTATCTGTGTTGGCCCTGCGATGAGGTGGCAACTTGTCCAGGGTGTACCCCGCCTTCCGCCCGATTGTAGCTGAGATAGGCTCCAGCGACCCCAAAAGGGATAAGCGGTAGAAAATGGATGGATGGAATTCTTTGGGCACTATATTCTGCTGAAAAAATGCTATGCACAATGTTTACACAGTATATCAATATCTGGATCATATAAAACGAGGGTACGAAAACCAAGGCCCCACTGTATACGTTCAAATAAGTTTGCTACTTTGTTTGCAATAACCTTGTAGGAACTGTCATTCTCTACAGGGCACATTTTTCAGTTATACATTTCGGGAGAAAAAAATTGCCTTGTTATGCAAAACACAAAAGTCCACTGCATAGGACATTTGTTCTCAGGGGGATAGACAGTGATTACAAGTGTTATCCATAATATAATACAAACATGTAGATGTTATGCTTCCTTTGGGAGGTAGCACCTCTCCGAACAGAAACAACATGAATGTAGACCAGCATGTAAAGATAATATTTGTTTTGCAGCTATGAATGGATTGTTCCCATCAAGTGGATGAAGAAGGGTTTCTCCCAACAACCAGAATGGTTGACTAAAAAAACAGGTAGTGTAAATTCGGGGGGCATGGTTGGTTTCCTCTGCATTTGTTTTTTTTAACAAACTATACATTAAAAACTAGTTACCGAATTCAACTTTCAGTCATGCGATTAAATGTGCTGTAATATGCATTTTCCTGGAGGTTTGGGAACTTTTGTTTTACTTTGTTAAAACGTAATTTCCACATCACTTGTCTCTTGTGGTTATATGCTAAACACAAGTCTTCATGACTAACACATGCAGCACTTTCCTCTGTAGACACAATATCGGGGATGAAGACGTCAGACTCTGAGTGGCTACTGGCCAACCTCAACGTGGTTGGTTACTACAGAGTCAACTATGACCAAGGCAACTGGGACAGACTTCTGCAGACTCTCAATACCAATCATTCTGTAAGACACTTTGTGACATCATACCACTGTTTCGTGCTTCAGTCATGGCATATTTCTAATATTGTTAGTATTTAATATTTTCCCCAGGCTATACCAGTTATCAACAGGGCTCAGATAGTGGATGACACCTTCAATTTGGCCAGGTACATGATACTGATAAAATTATTTTTTCTGCTTTTCGTGGGGGTTACGTTCCGACACCGTCTGCAAATAAATGCAAATAATTGAGACCATAAAAAAGTATATTTTTGACACTTATATCAATATCAATCAGTCTGAGGCACTACTGTACGCTTCACCGGCTTGCTCCTCCCACTACTTGCATGCTATATTAATATGCCGTACATTTGAGGATTCAAAATCACATGTTTTATTACTGACTCAAAGTACAGTATATAGTAGGGTTTTCCCAATATAACTTGTTCACTTCCGATATTGGAGCCTTGAGTATTATATGATACTGATATTAATCCGATATGGAATGATAGGAATCAATACTCATACTTTTATTATTTTTGTAGTGTGTGAAATGTTAGAAAAGCTTTGATCCAGTGAAATTATTCAGATAGCAATAATAGGTATGAAAAACACTGTCTTTATGATAAATTTATGCTTATAAAGTTATGTGGTAATTTATTTTTGGCAACACCTAGTAATAATAATTCATTAAATTAATTAATAATTAATTATTTTCTAATGTGTTTCTACATTGGGGACTTTCTATCTGTAAGTAATATACAACTATAAATATTTGATACTTGTTTGTACTGACAAAGTTATGTTTTAGACGATAATATTATTCGATTAAGGACATTTATTACGTATGTCAAGCTTGTGTACTTGGCTGTTGTGTAGCTAGCACCTACAAGCCTACAGCCTACCATGTTTACCTTTTGTGAATGACTTCACTAAAACACAGTACAAGGAAATATCAAACCTGTGTGCTTATTTGTTTGTTTATTGGACTTTTGGCATATGCAGTCCAGAAATACAATTGAACACATGTCAAACGTTATTTTTTTCTCCCCCAAAAAAGTAACCCACAAAAATGATGTATCTAAAAAAAACAAAAAACACAAATCAGTCAAATAAGAACAGGCAAATATTCACATGAAACCGTAGACAACTGTACTCGTAAATGTCCCCAACACGGTGCAACAATACACAAAAGCAGACAAAAGGCTCATCAATTATGTACCTTTCAATTACCTTTCAATCAGGGTTATATTTGAGATCAGTCTCTTTTACATACTTTAGGTAACCACCCCGCACTTCTTAAAACTTAACAGAACAACCATTCAATGACAGTGTGGCAGGGAGGAGCTGCAGCCTTCCAATGTAGTACAATTAGTCTTCTAGGCAATAAAGTAGCGAATGATACAAGATTCTTTTTGGATTCACTCAGCGAAGATGACAGAGGGGCTACCTAGAACAGTCTGCTTAGAGAATTCGGTTCCATCTTTTCGCCAATTACCAAAGTCAAAGCATTAAAAACAAGTCAGTACTTGGGCAAAGCCAAAACATATGTATTAAGTTAGCTGGACACTGTTGACACAGATCACATAATACCAATATTCCGTCATACATCTTAGCCAGCCGGACCTTGGTTTAATAGGTACGATGTATTAGCTTGCATTGAATAAGGCTGTGTCGAGCACAAATAGAAGACTTATGAACTCTACCTAAAATTTCTGTCCAGCTCTCCTCAGATAGGGTCACTATTAAGTCACCCTCCCAAAGTGACTCAATTGAATTCAGAGATTCAGGGTGTAAATTAAAAATGTTATTTGAATACATGTAATTGATAATTTTAAAGTCGGAAGTGGTGTCAAAAACAAATCTAAAACTGTGTCAGTCAGTAAGTTTGGAAACCTGGGAAAAGTAATGCGAACAAAACTGTGCATGTGTAGTTGTCTAAAAAAGTATTGAACGGGGAGAGAAAATGTATCACAAAGTTGCCAGAAAGAGGCAAAAGTGTTGTCAATGTATAAATGTTTAATGTTGTTGATCCCCAGACTTGACTATCTTAAAAAGGCACTATCAAAAAGAGAGGGAGCAGTGATGGGTGCAAGCCAAAATAGCGCTTAAACTGAACCCAAATTCTGAATTAGGTTTTTCCGATTGGATTTTTCGTAAAAGCTGAAGTAGAAAAGAGGATGGCAGAGTGAACCAGAGCCCTAAGAGATACTGGTTTAGTTGAGTTAGCCTCCATAACCAATCATAATAGAGGGGGTTCAACTGTTTCATATTGCAACCAATATTTAAAGGTCTACTGAAATGCGATTTTCTTATTTAAACGGAGATAGCAGGTCCATTCTATGTGTCATACTTGATCATTTCGCGATATTGCCATATTTTTGCTGAAAGGATTTAGTAGAGAACATCGACGATAAAGTTCGCAACTTTTGGTCGCTGATAAAAAAGCCTTGCCTGTACCAGAAGTAGCAGACGAGTAGCGTGACGTCACAGGTTGTGGAGCTCCTCACATCTGCACATTGTTTACAATCATGGCCACCAGCAGAGAGAGCGGTTCGGACCGAGAAAGCGACAATTTCCCCATTAATTTGAGCGAGGATGAAAGATTCGTGGATGAGGAAAGTGAGAGTGAAGGATTAGAGGGCAGTGGGAGCGATTCAGATAGGGAAGATGCTGTGAGAGGCAGGTGGGACCTGATATTCAGCTGGGAATGACTAAAACAGTAAATAAACACAAGACATATATATACTCTATTAGCCACAACACAACCAGGCTTATATTTAATATGCCACAAATTAATCCTGCATAACAAACACCTCCCCCCTCCCGTCCATATAACCCGCCAATACAACTCAAACACCTGCACAACACACTCAATCCCACAGCCCAAAGTACCGTTCACCTCCCCAAAGTTCATACAGCACTTATATTTCCCCAAAGTTACGTACGTGACATGCACACAGCGGCACGCACGTACGGGCAAGCGATCAAATGTTTAGAAGCCTCAGCTGCATACGTACTCATGGTACCGTGTCTGCGTATCCAACTCAAAGTCCTCCTGGTAAGAGTCTTTGTTGTCCCAGTTCTCCACAGGCCAATGGTAAAGCTTGACTGTCATCTTTCGGGAATGTAAACAATGAAACACCGGCCGTGTTTGTGTTGCTGAAGTCGGCCGCAATACACCGCTTCCCACCTACAGCTTTCTTCTTTGCTGTCTCCATTGTTCATTGAACAAATTGCATAAGATTCACCAACACAGATGTCCAGAATACTGTGGAATTTTGCGATGAAAACAGACGACTCAATAGCTGGCCACCATGCTGTCCCAAAATGTCCTCTACAAGCCGTGACGTCACGCGCTGACGTCATCATACCGAGACGTTTTCAGCAGGATATTTCGCGCAAAATTTAAAATTGCACTTTAGTAAGCTAAATGCATGTGTTGCAATGTTAAGATTTCATCATTGATATATAAACTATCAGACTGCGTGGTCGGTAGTAGTGGGTTTCAGTAGGCCTTTAAGAATTCTAATGTTGGTGGCTCAGGGACATTTAGCTTTTAACTGGCCAAAAGTCGATATCAAGCAATACTTGTTTTTCTTATTTTTTTGCTGATGTCGGACTGATTTCAGTATCAGATTTGGACACTTCTAGTGTATGGTATAATGTATGTTCTGTTGCATACCTTATTGATCTTGTCATGTATTAAATCTGCAGCTGGATTGACAACATTGTACAAATGATAATGTCTTATCTTCACAATGTTTTGTTTTTATTCAAAGGGCAAAAGTCATCCCCACGCTGCTGGCTCTTAATACCACAAAGTATCTGAAGAATGAGAGGGAATATATGCCCTGGGAGTCAGCTCTGAACAACCTGGACTTCTTCTACCTGATGTTTGACCGCAGCGAGGTTTACGGTCCTATGCAGGTGAGGCCTTCATTCTGTCATATGGAACACAACATGACGAAAAGTGGTAGAACATCTTCCCAGAAAAGTGGACCCGAATAAGGGTGTAAAGGGGAGACACCCTATTCCATGTTTCCTTTAAGAACCAAATGTCCCAATACTTTTGCCATTTTGAGTGTTCAGTGTGTGCACATCACAATGTTATGTCCTCAATGTTTACAACATTTATAAAAATAAACTCTTCTTGCTTGTTTCAGAACTATTTGCAGAACCAGGTCGTTCCTTTATATAAGTATTACAAGAACATGACAGGAAATTGGGCAGAAGTACCAATGGGGCACATGGACCAGTGAGTAAAGATTTCATTTCTTTAGTCCTTTGATCCTGCAGAGAGTAATAAGCAATAGATTCCAAATTAAAGTTAAATATCACATAATCTTTTTTTATATTATCTTTTTTTATATATATATAATTATTTTTCCCACAAAGCTACCGCCAGACACACTCAAGTTATGCATTAGTGGTAGGAATCACAGAGGAACATTTGATTCACAATTATCTACATATCTTGTTGATGTTTTGCCCAAGGCTTACAATATTATTGTATTATGGCAGTGCAATAATTTATTTCATGTACATCCATGTACCTCAAGAAGGAGAAACATGTAGACAGCAATATTGTACATTAGGCATACAACTAATCAAAACATTTAAAATTTAAATACGAAAATACCATATTCACTAATATACTCATAACTTTGCTACGAGTACAGTTAGATAAAAACGTAAATACAATTTTTTCCAAGTGTAGCTAAAAAGACGTTATGTTGACAGTACACTGGGTGATTTTATTTTTATTTTTATTAAGGATCCCCATTAGCTGGTTGCCTCAACAACCCACTAGTCTTCCTGGGGTCCACAATTCAATACAATTACAAGTAAAAGCATATAATTATAACTACACAATACAGAAAAAACTAAAAAATAAAAGCATCAATAAGAAAACAAGCAAACAATTTACAGTCACAGAATAATAATTACCATATAAATATAACTACACAATATAAAACCAAACAAATCATCAACGAGCAAACTAATTTAAAGACTCAGATAAAATATTACTCTCTTTTTAAAAAAAACTGTTTACTTTCAATGCCGGTGAGAATTTGAGGCAGGTTATTCCAGAGCGATAAAGATCTATAAATAAAAGATTTCCGCAAAGCAAGGGTGACTATATTGTCTATGACTGTAACGTACATCTTAGTTGTAATTTTTATTACCAAATTCGGAGGTGTTGAAATCGCCATGTAACATTGCTAATACTGATTAGTAGCATGTCTATGGCAAATTCAATGTAAATTCAATTGAGCTAGTGTATTTTTACATAACTTTTAAGTTCCTTCTTCTTGCTTTGTCTGGGAAAAGGTATCATTACCTAGAGGCAGTTTGGCTGAGTCAGCTCTGAGTGCCTAAATGCTTGTTTACCGGCCAGGTGCTTGCACCGGATGTGACGTCGCATGCAAGAACTATATCAAAGTATGGCACCGTTTGATTTTACGTGAATCGGTACCTAGTGGTGCCGACAGATTTTGGTCGGTATCTGTAAAAATACAACATTTGGTAAGCTAACGCATCTCTAGTCCCTACCCATGCCACAACTTTACATTCTCATTCTAACATACTGGTACTCCAATTGTGAGAGTACTGAACGTGTTAGAGTCTAAGACAGGGGTCGGAAACCCAAAATGTTGAAAGAGCCATATTGGACCAAAAATAAATAAAATAATCTGTCTGGAACTGCAAAAAATTACAAGTCTTATATAAGTGATATAATGAAGGCAACACATTATGTAAGTGTCTATATTAGTTATATTAGCCTACTATCAAAATGACTTTAAAAGTCTTATATAAGTGTTATAATGAAGACTACACATGATGTAAGTGTCTATATTAGTTATATCAGCCTACTATCAAAATGATTGTATGTCGCAGGCTGACACAAATCTTCATTGACAGATATGTTGAAATATAATATTTATTTTACACATTTTTACTACATTGGAAAACATTAGTAAAACGCAGGTTTCTCAGAGGGTGAGATAACTGAAATGACTGTCTTAGAATGGCCAAAGGTATAGATGTGTGTGTCAAAGTTAAAGGAAACGGCAGGCTGTCTTCTTCGAATGGATTTATAACAATCTATGCAAGCTGGGTTACGTTTGCTGTGGTCTGGAACAACATGGCACCCAAACAACTATCAGAAATGCAGCCAATATTCCATACAGATAATATATAATGAGAAATGCAAATATAAATTAAATACACAGAGGACATAAGTAAAGGAAATGATATGAGCTCAAATATACCTACAAACGAGGCATAATGATGCAATATGTACATACAGCTAGCCTAAATAGCATGTTAGCATCAATTAGCTTGCAGTCATGCATTGACCAAATATGCCTGATTAGCGCTCCAACAAGTCAATCCATCCATCCATCCATTTTCTACCACTTGTCCCTTTTGGGGTCGCGGGGGGTAACAAGTCAATAACATCAACAAAACTCACCTTTGTGCATTCATTCACACACAGCATAAAAAGTTTGGTGGCCAAAATGAGACAAAGAATGAGTGGCATAAAAAAATTCTTTCAGTGGCATCTTTGAAGAAAGTTGTACATGTAAACAAACTACGTTGAGTTCAAGGACCGCCATAATTAGTAGGACAAAACGGCGCTCGCCAAATACTCTCATCAGTGAAGCATGTTTAATATAAACAGTGGGATTTCTAACAATTAAGAAGGTTTGTGTCATGTTTTTTCTCCGACAAAAAACATATTAAAACAAAAATATATATTTTCCCCCCATCTTTTTCTATTTTCATACATTTTTGAAAAAGCTCCAGGGAGCCACTAGGGTGGCGCTAAAGAGCCCCGGTCTTAGATGTTCTGTATCATCTTCAGTGCGACTGTGCATTATCCTCTCAATAGTGCATGAACAGGAAGTTAATCGCTTTGCTTCTTCCTGCAGGTACAATCAGGTGAATGCCATCAGTCTGGCGTGCAGAACAGGTCTTGAAGAATGCCAAGACCAGACCAAGAAATGGTTCAAGCAATGGATGGATACTAATATCAACCCGTACGTGATTATTAAGATGATGGAGTCTTTTAAGCCAGTGACTTTTGTTCCTGAGGCAATAAAGGTAATAATGAAAGGTTATCTGTTTCCAGGATACACGCCAACCTGCGTTCCACCGTGTACTGCAATGCCATTGCAGCAGGGGGCGCCAAAGAGTGGGAGTTTGCTTGGTCAGCGTTTGAGAAGGCCTCCATTGCTATCGAAGCGGACAAACTCCGAGCTGCTCTGTCCTGCACAAAGCAGCCCTGGCTGCTCAACAGGTGGGTGATAATAAACACTAAATACACAGGGTGCTACCGCAGTATTACATGCACCAACACTAACACAATGCTGTGTGCTCAGGTACCTTGAGTACACGCTGAATCCGAGCAAGATCCGAAAGCAGGATGCCACCTCCACCATGGTCTACATTGCCAACAATGTGATTGGTCAATCTCTGGCTTGGGACTTTGTCAGAGCTCATTGGTCATACATCTTCACTCAGTGAGCACCAACTACTACCTTTTTTTTTACTCAGCATCACAAGTAGCATCTTTCACGATGCAACAACTTTTACGGTCCAGAGTAAAAGCTTGCCTTATCTGCATGACCTATGAAATGTTCTCACGGCCACGGTCATCACAGTCCGTCACGGTGTCGCACATGAAAGCTGAAAGGCACTTTTACTGGCACTGCTTTTATTGTAAGGCTTGTTGTAATTCAAACTTTACTCTGCTGACTGTTGCTGTCAGACCCTCATAAAACAAACAAGGTCAAGTGAAGTGTTCGATTTGAAATCAAGCCAACAGGATGAAAATATGCTACAAAATATATGTACCCTTATACAAACCCCGTTTCTATATGAGTTGGGAAATTGTGTTAGATGTAAATATAAACGGAATACAATGATTTGCAAATCCTTTTCAACCCATATTCAATTGAATGCACTATGAAGACAACATATTTGATGTTCAAACTCATAAACTTTTTTTTTTTTTTTTGCAAATAATAATTAACTTCAAATTTCATGGCTGCAACACGTGCCAAAGTAGTTGGGAAAGGACATGTTCACCACTGTGTTACATCACCTTTTTTTTTAACAACACTCAATAAATGATTGGGAACTGAGGAAAATAATTGTTGAAGCTTTGAAAGTGGAATTATTTCCCATTCTTGTTTTATGTAGAGCTTCAGTCGTTCAACAGTGCGGGGTCTCCGCTGTCGTATTTTACGCTTCATAATGCGCCACACATTTTCGATGGGAGACAGGTCTGGACTGCAAGCGGGCCAGGAAAGTACCCACACTCTTTTTTTACGAAGCCACGCTGTTGTAACACGTGCTGAATGTGGCTTGGCATTGTCTTGCTGAAATAAGCAGGGGCGTCCATGAAAAAGACGGCACTTAGATGGTAGCATATGTTGTTCCAAAACCTGTATGTACCTTTCAGCATTAATGGTGCCTTCACAGATGTGTAAGTTACCCATGTCTTGGGCACTAATGCACCCCCATACCATCACAGATGCTGGCTTTTGAACTTTGCGTCGATAACAGTCTGGATGGTTCGCTTCCTCTTTGGTGCGGATGATACAATGTCGAATATTTCCAAAAACAATTTGAAATGTGGACTCGTCAGACCACAGAACACTTTTCCACTCTGCATGAGTCCATCTTAGATGATCTCAGGTCCAGAGAAGCCGGCGGCGTTTCTGGATGTTGTTGATGAATGGCTTTCGCTTTGCATAGTAGAGCTTTAACTTGCACTTACAGATGTAGCGACGAATTGTATTTAGTGACAGTGGTTTTCTGAAGTGTTCCTGAGCCCATGTGGTGATATCCTTTAGAGATTGATGTCGGTTTTTGATACAGTGCCGTCTGAGGGATCGAAGGTCACGGTCATTCAATGTTGGTTTCCGGCCATGCCGCTTACGAGGAGTGATTTCTCCAGATTCTCTGAACCTTTTGATGATATTATGGACCGTAGATGTTGAAATCCCTACATTTCTTGCAATTGCACTTTGAGAAACGTTGTTCTTAAACTGTTTGACTATTTGCTCACGCAGTTGTGGACAAAGGGGTGTACCTCGCCCCATCCTTTCTTGTGAAAGACTGAGCATTTTTTGGGAAGCTGTTTTTATACCCAATCATGGCACCCACCTGTTCCCAATTAGCCTGCACACCTGTGGGATGTTCCAAATAAGTGTTTGATGAGCATTCCTCAACTTTATCAGTATTTATTGCCACCTTTCCCAACTTCTTTGTCACGTGTTGCTGGCATCAAATTCTAAAGTTAATGATTATTTGCAAAAAAAAAAGAAAGTTTATCAGTTTGAACATCAAATATGTTGTCTTTGTAGCATATTCAACTGAATATGGGTTGAAAATGATTTGCAAATCATTGTATTCCGTTTGTATTTACATCTAACACAATACTACCAAGTGGAAATTAATTTATCGTTCATGTCAGGATTATTCCCTCAACTCCCCCCCAAAATGGATTAACTCGCTGGAATAAAAAAGACAATATAACATGCATCCATAAACGTGGACGCATGTGAAAAAGTGCAATATATTTATCTGTATAGTAATCTATTTATTTATTTATATATATTTATATATATTTATTTATTTTATATTTATATATTATTTTTATTTATTTATGTATGCACCTTATTGCTTTTTTATCTTGCACTACCATGAGCTTATGTAACGAAATTTCGTTCTTATCTGTGCTGTAAAGTTCAAATTTGAATGACAATAAAAAGGAAGTCTAAGTCTAAGTCTAAGGAACCAATTAACAACGTTAAACAAGGGAATTACTGTATTATACATTTTCAAAACTTTGTGTACCTATCATTACATTTTAATAATATAGCAAATATACAGAAATCGTATTTCATGATTATTGGTAGAAAGCAGTGGCGACTTGTCCAGGGTGTACCCCGCCTTCCACCCGAATGTAGCTAGGATAGGCTCCAGCACCCCCCGCGACCCCGAACGGGACAAGCGGTAGGAAATGGATGGATGGATGGTAGAAAGCATGAGGTTTTGTGCTGTGCAGCATCCAAAATAAAGAAAAAAAAAGTATTGCATGTTGAATATTAATTAAATAATGCTGCAAGTATTAATTAAGGGATAGCAGACTATAAAAACAATTTTTTTTGGACGATCATTGTTAGCGTTTTATTGATTAATACATTGTATAAATGAGTAACAGTGTATTATGATCATATCCATGTCTTTTTCAGGTACGGTGGTGGATCCTTCTCCTTCTCCAACCTCATCAATGGAGTCACCAAACGCTTTTCCACAGAATTTGAGCTTCAGCAGGTGAGATACACTCCCACAGATCACGCACAAACATGTGTAAACACACACACAAATTGCCATTATTTGTCATACTCGCACACTTTGGCACATAGATGGTATGACATTTGTGCTATTAAGAAACATAGTAACTTTGGGTTGCATTTCTTTTATATGAAAATCGCTGTATAAATAAAGTTTTATTTAATTTGATTCAAACAAATTGGCAATAAAGGAGAACAGTAATAAATAATAAATACAAAATAAAATAAGGTGCTAACAAGAGGAAGGACCGAGATTCGCTGGCCTGCCCCCAGTGGAGACAAACTGAACAGTCCATTTGCGATTGATTTAAGGCAGTGGTTCTTAACCTTGTTGGAGGTACCGAACCCCACCAGTTTCATATGCGCATTCACCGAACCCTTCTTTAGTGAAAAATAAAATGTTTTTTTTTTTCAAATTCAAGACAAAGTTATATGTTTTTGGTAACACTTTAGTATGGGGAACATATTCTAAGTAACAAAGACTTAATTTAGAGTTATTTGGACACTAGGGGAACATATTCTAAGTAATAAAGACTTAATTTAGAATTATTTGGTTAGGGTTAGGGTCAGAGTTAGAGGGTTAGGGTTAGAATAAGGCCATGCCGAATAAGGCATTAATAAGTACTTAATAATGACTAGTTAAGAGCCGATATGTTACTAATTTGCTTGTTAATAAGCAACTAATTAATGGTGAATATGTTCCCCATACTAAAGTGTTATCATGTTTTTTTACTGGTGCACAAAATGAACCGTGCATGAACATCACCTTGTTCAAACAACAAAACCAACACAGTGCATAAACTCACAACTAATTACACACCTGCAAATCAATCAAC
Organism: Nerophis lumbriciformis; assembly: GCF_033978685.3. NCBI lineage: Eukaryota > Metazoa > Chordata > Actinopteri > Syngnathiformes > Syngnathidae > Nerophis > Nerophis lumbriciformis. The sequence continues at coordinate 33,676,250 of NC_084557.2, read as the reverse complement.
TGTTGACGTATCCGTAATACGCCGATAGGGAGACGTTTTTATTCACGCGATGAATCGGGTGTGTCTTGACCTCCGCCGAACCCCTGAGGCCGACTCACCGAACCCCTAGGGTTCGATCAAACCCAGGTTAAGAACCACTGATTTAATGCCTTGAAAATAATACTAGTGTGAGTGTTTTTTTTTAGCAAACAAGCAGTCCTCTAAAATAGATTGTGTTATTCTGCTCAGACTTAACTTTATTGCAATGATAACATGATTATTGCACTTTATTTTCTATTACAGCTGAAGCAGTTCAAAGCAGATTATGCCGAGGTTGGTTTCGGCTCTGGGACTTTGGCAGTGGATCAGTCCATCGAGAGAACCATCGCCAACATGAAGTGGATTGCAGAGAACAAGAAAAATGTTCTAGAATGGTTCACAGATGAATCAACCCACTTGTGATGCCCTCATTTTCTTTCTTATGTAAAAAAAATGTAAAATTCTAATCATATAAAAAATGTTGTTCGACAGAGTAAGTGTACATTAGCAAAAATAATTCATATATATGAATCTCCTCAAACACAATCGTACGTATTAAAATCAGTCAGTAAAAACAGCTTAAATTATCCACTGAAATAGTTTTCATATTCAATAAGGTAGAAACAGCAAAATGTGCACTTATGAACCAGGTGCTTTGATTAGCACTTGACATAGAATTTGTAATCAGTTCAGAGTTCATCAGTGACATTAAAATGACCACATTTTTTAGAGACATTATTTATTATTCTCATGTATACAACGTGTACTAAAGCTTTTCTGGTTTTGTTCAAGTTTCTGCTAACATTCTTCAATAAATGAATTTACATTTAGGCCTACTACTGTTTCTTTTTTCCAAACTAAAATATTTAACTTCAAACAGAAGAAAAACACGTTTTTTGGGGGGTTGTTTTAATAAACAAAACTATACTAGAACGCACCCACAATTCACAGAAACAATACAAAACCATAGCTTATAGGTAAGATTAAAATAGGATATGAAGAAAGAAGCAAAAAACATTCTATAATCAGTCTTTTTTTTTTTTTTAAACTTTAGTTAACCAGGAAAAATCTTATTGAAATTAAAAACTTATTTTTCAAGGGAGGCCTGACCAAGAAGCTTCAAAGTTACACATAAAATAAAATTCGCAGTCACATTTAAAAGTCATGATTAAAATGACAGGATAGACATCAAGTAAAACAGGTACAAATACAAACCCCGTTTCCATATGAGTTGGGAAATTGTGTTAGATGTAAATATAAACGGAATACAATGATTTGCAAATCATTTTCAACCCATATTCAATTGAATGCACTACAAAGACAAGATATTTGATGTTCAAACTCATAATTTTTTTTTTTTTTTGCAAATAATAATTAACTTAGAATTTCATGGCTGCAACACGTGCCAAAGTAGTTTGGAAAGGGCATGTTCACCACTGTGTTACATCACTTTTTCTTTTAACAACACTCAATAAACGATTGGGAACTGAGGAAACTAAATGTTGAAGCTTTGAAAGTGGAATTCTTTCCCATTCTTGTTTTATGTAGAGCTTCAGTCGTTCAACAGTCCGGGGTCTCCGCTGTCGTATTTTACGCTTCATAATGCGCCACACATTTTCGATGGGAGACAGGTCTGGACTGCAGGCGGGCCAGGAAAGTACCCGCACTCTTTTTTTACGACGCCACGCTGTTGTAACACGTGCTGAATGTGGCTTGGCATTGTCTTGCTGAAATAAGAAGGGGCGTCCATGAAAAAGACGGTGCTTAGATGGCAGCATATGTTGTTCCAAAACCTGTATGTACCTTTCAGCATTAATGGTGCCTTCACAGATGTGTAAGTTACCCATGCCTTGGGCACTAATGCACCCCTATACCATCACAGATGCTGGCTTTTGAACTTTGTGTCGATAACAGTCTGAATGGTTTGCTTCCTCTTTAGTCCGGATGACACAATGTCGAATATTTCCAAAAACAATTTGAAATGTGGACTCGTCAGACCACAGAACACTTTTCCACTTTGCATGAGTCCATCTTAGATGATCTCGGGCCCAGAGAAGCCGGCGGCGTTTCTGGATGTTGTTGATAAATGGCTTTCGCTTTGCATAGTAGAGCTTTAACTTGCACTTACAGATGTAGCGACCAACTGTATTTAGTGACAGTGGTTTTCTGAAGTGGTCCTGAGCCCATGTGTCGATATCTTTTAGAGATTGATGTCGGTTTTTGATACAGTGCCGTCTGAGGGATCGAAGGTCACAGTCATTCAATGTTGGTTTCCGGCCATGCCGCTTACGTGGAGTGATTTCTCCAGATTCTCTGAACCTTTTGATGATATTATGGACCGTAGATGTTGAAATCCCTAAATTTATTGCAATTGCACTTTGAGAAACGTTGTTCTTAAACTGTTTGACTATTTGCTCACGCAGTTGTGGACAAAGGGGTGTACCTCGCCCCATCCTTTCTTGTGAAAGACTGAGCATTTTTTGGGAAGATGTTTTTATACCCAATCATGGCATCCACCTGTTCCCAATTAGCCTGCACACCTGTGGGATGTTCCAAATAAGTGTTTGATGAGCATTCCTCAACTTTATCAGTATTTATTGCCACCTTTCCCAACTTCTTTGTCACGTGTTGCTGGCATCAAATTCTAAACTTAATGATTATTTGCTAAAAAAAAAATGTTTATCAGTTTGAACATCAAATATGTTGTCTTTGTAGCATATTCAACTGAATATGGGTTGAAAATGATTTGCAAATCATTGTATTCCGTTTATATTTACATCTAACACAATTTCCCAACTCATATGGAAACGGGGTTTGTAACAGAGGCAGCTTCAAATGCTCTCAATTTAGATTGAAACGCATTTAAGGTTAAAAAGTCAGCTTCCAGTCTCTTTGTAGAGTGTTCCAAGCACAAGAAGATGCATAGACAAAAGCTTTTCCCCCTGCTCTGTGCAAGCAAAAGAGACAGAGAGCAACAGCTGATCTTTGGATCTCAGTACATAAGAGTTTGTACTTCTCTGTGTAATCAATGTACAATAGGGCAATAGTTCCAGGAGAGCCTTGGAAATTAAAGTGTACCAATGGCACTGTCTTCATACGAGTTATTCTAGTAAAAAAACAACAACAACTGCAAGTTTGGAAACAAAATCCCTTTGTAAAATTCCCCTTAAACGCAACTTGAGGCCTCAAAATTAAAAAAAAAGACAGTGAAAGAGAGAGACAAAGAACACTTCCAGGCCTTTGTATCTGTCTTGAGAAGGTGAGGAGAGAGGAGGGGTTGGGCGAAGTGGCACGTTTTTTTTGGAGGGAGGGGGAAGGATGAGCAAAAGGCAGACTATATGATTGTGATGTGAGCAAAAACAGGAATGTTTTGGTCAAACCTTGGGAAAGGCAGCAATAAAGCATCGATCACAAAAGAAGGAGAGTAACATTCGACCAGAAAAGAAGTACAATATAAATAAGTGATCTCAGAATGCAGCAGGGAGATATAAAAGTGTCTTATATTTTAGACATAACACAGGCCCAGGCAGTTAAAGGGGAACTGCACTTTTTTTTGCCTATCGTTCACAGTTGTTATGAAAGACATGACGACGGATGGATTTTTTTTTTTTTTAATGCATTCTAAACATTAAAAAAACATAAAATAAAAGTCTGCTTACAGCGGAGCCAATGGGAGCTCCACTATTTTGCCCATAAAATCCAATAAATAACCATTCAAAAAGCACCAACAATACTGTATTTACATTTTGTGACTTGAATATTAACCTAGTATTAGTAATATTGTTATTATAAGCGCTAAAGCAGACAAATTATTTATACTATTTACATCATCGAGTGGTCTGCTGTTTCCTCGCTTTCTCTATCTTCTTGTTATGTGACATTCATCCTCTGTTGCCATTTCTAATATAAAGTAGTGTAAAGTTATTACTTATATCTGTCAGTAAACTCGCCATGAAAGTGCTAAGACATACCGGTGTAGTGGGTACACATTATTCACCCAAGGAACTGAAGTTATTCGAGAGTTCCGGTCGGACGGTTTTTCACGCGACACATTTGTGGCGTTGTTATTGCACTAGTGAGCCACGGATGAGGAGACGCTGCTCCGTTATTGATTGAAGTAAAGTCTGAATGTCATTAAAACAGTTAGCGCCATCTTTTGACACTTCTTCCATTCCCGTCCTTGCACGCTACACCGCTACAACAAAGATGACGGGGAGAAGACGCTGCCGAAGGTGAGCCACGTAAATAAGACCGCCCACAAAACGGCGCATCCTGAAGAGACGCTCAGAAAGCAGCTTAAAGAGGATCTGTAAAACATAATCTATGCAACATTTTGAGCAAAGAACCACCATTACATGTTATGTAGACCACAAGGAAGTGTTTTACATTTAGAAAAAAAAAATAATAATACGACCCTTTTAATGCGCCTTATAATCCGGTGCGCCTTATCGTCCGGAAAATACGGCATAACTTTAACAGGACATGCTATTGAATAAATAAATCATGAATTCACCACTTGCTGCCACTTTTTCGTTTGTACTTTTAGTTTCCCTTTTTGTTGTAGTCTGTCTTTATCTTGTTTTGTGTTGTTTACTGCATTTTAACTCCTTCTACCCAGAGTTCCAGTTTTCACCTGCTGGGCAGAGTCATGAGACGTGTCCTGCTGGCTTCACTTTGCCTTGGCCTTACTTAATTGCATCCTTACAGCTGGTTGGCATTTTTCAATTTCAACTCCCTGGTCCTTTATGCCTGGTGGTATTGCTGCAGTTCCTAGTTTTCCCAGTTTATGCTAATCTTGGCCGCTCCCTGTGCCATCCAGCTTTGGGTTTTTTGGCTTGGACATCTTGCAACTCCTACCTGAGTTAGTTTGTGATTTTCAGCTGTTTTTTTCTCCACCAGGCTTGTTTGTTAGTTATTTTGTTATCTCCCATCAGAGGACTATATATGTGATTACTGTTCATCAGTACATAACTGTTTCACTCAGTTTTTTTAACCATAGGCCCACAGTTGGGCCACAAGCACCTCCTAGAGGGCCATTAAAGCACATGTGTTTCTCAGCCTTCCCGGTAAGGCATATTCAGGTGTACTGGAGAGGAGGCTATGCCGGATAGTCGAACCTCGGATTCAGGAGGAACAGTGTGGTTTTCGTCCTGGTCGTGGAACTGTGGACCAGCTCTATACTCTCGGCAGGGTCCTTGAGGGTGCATGGGAGTTTGCCCAACCAGTCTACATGTGCTTTGTGGACTTGGAGAAGGCATTCGACCGTGTCCCTCGGGAAGTCCTGTGGGGAGTGCTCAGAGAGTATGGGGTATCGGACTGTCTGATTGTGGCGGTCCGCTCCCTGTACGATCAGTGTCAGAGCTTGGTCCGCATTGCCGGCAGTAAGTCGGACATGTTTCCAGTGAGGGTTGAACTCCGCCAAGGCTGCCCTTTGTCACCGATTCTGTTCATAACTTTTATGGACAGAATTTCTAGGCGCAGTCAAGGCATTGAGGGGATCCGGTTTGGTGGCTGCAGGATTAAGTCTCTGCTTTTTGCAGATGATGTGGTCCTGATGGCTTCATCTGGCCAGGATCTTCAGCTCTCAGTGGATCGGTTCGCAGCCGAGTGTGAAGCGACTGGGATGAGAATCAGCACATCCAAGTCCGAGTCTATGGTTCTCGCCCGGAAAAGGGTGGAATGCCATCTCTGGGTTGAGGAGGAGACCCTGCCCCAAGTGGAGGATTTCAAGTACCTAGGAGTCTTGTTCACGAGTGAGGGAAGAGTGGATCGTGAGATTGACAGGCGGATCGGTGCGGCGTCTTCAGTAATGCGGACGCTGTATCGATCTGTTGTGGTGAAGAAGGAGCTGAGACGGAAGGCAAAGCTCTCAATTTACACGGTCGATATACGTTCCCGTCTTCACCTATGGTCATGAGCTTTGGGTTATGAGCGAAAGGACAAGATCACGGGTACAAGCGGCCAAAATTAGTTTCCTCCACCGGGTGGCGGGGCTCTCCCTTAGAGATAGGGTGAGAAGCTCAAAGTAAAGCCGCTGCTCCTCCACATCGAGAGGAGCCAGATGAGGTGGTTCGGGCATCTGGTCAGGATGCCACCCGAACGCCTCCCTAGGGAGGTGTTTAGGGCACGTCCAACCGGTAGGACGCCACAGGGAAGACCCAGGACACGTTGGGAAGACTATGTCTCCCGGCTGGCCTGGGAATGCCTCGGGATCCCCCAGGAAGAGCTGGACGAAGTGTCTGGGGAGAGGAAAGTCTGGGCTTCCCTGCTTAGGCTGCTGCCCCCGCGACCCGACCTCGGATAAGCGGAAGAAGATGGATGGATGGATGGATGGATGGATATTTGTCAGCTGTGATCCGTAGAAGCCACAGCTGTACTCAGTTGTAATTCACTTTTCCACCACTTGCGGCAGTAATGCCAATCTCAAACAAACAGCAGAAGTCTGCAGCTAAAGTCATAGAGACGTTTTTTTAAGTGCAGAAATTATGACTAAGGTGTTGAAGCTGTATTTTCATTTGCACTTTGATTTTATTGACAGTTTAGTTAAAAAGCATCCATCCATCCATCATCCGCGGGAAGAGGAGCCCAGACTTCTTTCTCCCCAGCTACTTCGTCCATCTCCCGAGGCGTTGCAAGGCCAGCTGGGAGACAGAGTCTCCCCAGCGTGTCCTGCATCTTCCCCGTGGTCACTGGTCGGATATGCTCTAAACACCTCAACAGAGAGGTGTTTGGCGGGCATCTTGACCAGATGCCCAAAACGCCTCATCTGGCTCCTCTCGAATGACAGAGCTTCTCACCCTATCTTTAAAGGAGAGCCCCACCACCCGTTGGAGGAAACAAATTTCAGCCGCTTGTACCAGTGATCTTGTCCTTTCGGTCATAACCCAAAGCTCATGACCATAGGTGAAGCTAGGACCGTAGATCGACTGGTAAATTGACAGCTTGTCTTCCAGCTCAGCTCTTGCTTCACCACGACGGATCGATACAGGGTCTGCATCACTGCAGACGCCACACCAATCCGCCTGTCGATCTCACGATCCATTCTTCCCTCACTCGTGAACAAGAGTCCGGGATACTTGAACTACTCCACTTGGAGCAAGATCTTCTCCCCAACCCAGAGAGAGCACTCCACCCTTTTCCGGCTGAGAACCATGGACTCAGACTTGAAGGTGCAGATTCTCATCCCAGTCGCTTCACACTCGGCTGTGAACCGGTCCCGGTGAGAGCTGAAGATCCTGACCAGATGAAGCCAACAGGACAACATCATCTGCAAAAAGCAGAGACCTAATCCTGCAGCCACCAAACCGGATCCCTTCAACGCCCTGACTGCGCCTAGAAATTCTGTCCATAAAAGTTGAAAACAGAACTGTGAAAAAAGGCAGCCCTGATGGAGTTCAACCCTCACTGGACACGGGTCTGACTTAATGATCATACATGGAGCGGACCGGTACCCCATACTCTCTGAGCACTCTCTACAGGACTTCCTGAGGGACACGGTCGAATGCCTTCTCCAAGTCCACAAAGCACATGTAGACTAGTTGGGCAAACTCCCATGCACCTCCAGGATGCTGCCGAGAGTATAGATTTGGTCCACAGTTCCACGATCTGGTATAAAAAAAACACACTGCACCTGAATCCGAGGTTAGACTGTCCGGCGTGGCCTCCACTCCAGTACACCTGAATAGACCTTACCAGGAAAGCTGAGGATTGTGATCCCACGATAGTTGGAACATACCCTTTGGTTCCACTTCTTAAAAAGAGGAACCATCCCCCTAGTCTGCAAATCCAGATGTACCGTCCCCGATGTCCACGCAATGTTGCAGAGTCTTGTCAACCAAGACAGCCCCACCAAGACAGTCCCACAGCATTCAGAGCCTTAAGGAACTCCGGGCGGAACTCATCCACCCCCGGGGCCTTGCCACCGACTTTTCATTTCAACTACCTCGGCAACCTCAGCCCCAGAAATAGGAGAGTCCACCACAGGTTTGTTCATCTGCATCTTGGGATTCTTCTCGGCTGTGTTACGCAGCACCTGACAAAGTTGAACAAAGGGTTGAATTATGATCACTTAAATGTATGCAGTGTTTTATGAGGGCTGTGGGAACATGCACTGAACTTTCTTGTGTACATTACTCTTATCACACACTGACTCTTTATACTACTTCCTATTTTCCTTCTGTATTTAGTCAGAGGACTGAATTATGGACTGTTAACCTGTAAAATGCTTGTGAGAACAGCTTTTTGTCATTTTGGATCCAAGACTCTGCAAAGTAAGCATACACTTTGACTAACATTTTGAGCATATGTACATTTGTCCTGTACTGATTCCCTTTGTTTGTGTTGTTTGTTAGGCAATGGAGAAAAGATGCAGAGTCCGCAAGTTGTGTATTTTGTGTGTACTCTTAGCCCTGGTCTGTGTAGCCACCATTGTCGCGCTGTGGACTATTGCCCTGACAGGAGGAGATGAAGGTGTTGAGGTCACAGCTCCTTGGGACAGGTAAGATATTTGTTTCATGTGACATTTGATCAGTGACAGAATTGTTGATGCAATATTATTTTTTATTTACACTTAAAAGTGAATCTTCAAATTATGAGTGATTAATCAGTCTGGTCACTTCGAAGGGATGTTCCTCCATGGCTTGATAACAACAGGTTCCATAATGTAATATAACATAATACAAACCCCAAAACCAGTGAAGTTGGCACGTTGTGTAATTCGTAAGTAAAAACAGAATACAATGATTTGCAAATCCTTTTCAACCTATATTCAATTGAATAGACTGCAAATACTAGATATTTAATGTTCAAACTGAGAAACCTCTTTTTTTTCCCCAAATCATTAACTTAGAATTTACTGGCAGCAACCAATTGCAAAAAAGTTAGCACAGGGGCATTTTTACCACTGTGTTACATGGCCTTTCCTTTTAACAACACTCAGTAAACGTTTGGGAACTGAGGAGACCAATTTTTGAAGCTTTTCAGGTGGAATTCTTTCCCATTCTTGCTTGATGTACAGCTTAAGTTGTTCAACAGTCCGGAATCTCCGTTGTGGTATTTTAGGCTTCATATTGTGCCACACATTTTCAATGTGAGGCAGGTCTGGACTAAAGGCAGGCCAGTCTAGTACCCGCACTCTTTTACTATGAAGCCACGTTGATGTAACACGTGGCTCGGCATTGTCTTGCTGAAATAAGCAGGGGCGTCCATAATATTGTTGCTTGGATGGGAACATATGTTGCTCCAAAACCTGTATGTACCTTTCAGCATTAATGGTGCCTTCACAGATGTGTAAGTTACCCATGCTTTGGGCACAAATACACCCCCATACCATCACAGATGCTGGCTTTTGAACTTTGCGCCTATAACAATCCGGATGGTTCTTTTCCTCTTTGTTCCGGAGGACACGACGTCCACAGTTTCCAAAGACAATTTGAAATGTGGACTCGTCAGACCACAGAACACTTTTCCACTTTGCATCAGTCCATCTTAGATGTACTTGGGCCTAGCGAAACCAGCAGCGTTTCTGGGTGTTGTTGATACATGGCTTTTGCTTTGCATAGTAGAGTTTTAACTTGCACTTACAGATGTAGCGACAAACAGTAGCTACTGACAGTGGTTTTCTGAAGTGTTCCTGAGCCCATGAGGTGATATCCTTTACACACTGATGTCGCTTTTTGATGCAGTACCGCCTGAGGGATCCAAGGTCCGTATTATCGTCACTTACGTGCAGTGATTTCTCCAGATTCTCTGAATATTTTGATGATATTACGGACCGTAGATGGTGAAATCCCTAAATTCCTTGCAATATCTCGTTGAGAAATGTTGTTCTTAAATTGTTGGACAATTTGCTCACGCATTTGTTGACAAAGTGGTGACCCTCATCCCATCCTTGTTTGTGAACGACTGAGCATTTCATGGAAGCTGCTTTTATACCCAATCATGGCACCCACCTGTTCCCAACTAGTCTGTTCAGCTGTGGGATGTTCCAAATAAGTGTTTGATGAGCATTCCTCAACTTTATCACTCTTTTTTGCCACGTGTGCCAGATTTTTTTAAACATGTTGCGGGCATCAAACTCCAAATGAGCTAATATTTGCAAAACATAAGAAAGTTTTCCAGTTCGAACGTCAAATATCTTGTCTTTGCAGTCCATTCAATTGACTATAGGTTGAAAAAGATTTGCAAATCATTATATTCTGTTTTTATTTACCATTTACAAAATGGTAACTTCACTGGTTTTGGGGTTTGTATAATATAATATAATAAATTATTACTATGCTACTAAATTATACATATATATGTATATATATATATATATATATATATATATATATATATATATACTGTATATTTAATCAGATGTAAAAAAAGATGCTCAAAAGTAGGGATGGGAATCGAAAACAGTGTATTAGTTGTCACTGGTTTAAATGTAACTTAGATATTGGGTTTCACTATGTAAAGCGCTTTGAGTCACTAGAGAAAAAGCGCTATATAAATACAATTCATTTCACTTCTCATCAGTTCATTGGACTCACTTGCCATTTCGTCGAACGGTTCTCTTAACGGTCCCTCCGGGTGGAAATGACGTCACTACGCCACGTGCGTAGTAAGGTCAGCAACATGTCAGCGCACCGAAGTTTGCCAACATTTTACTAAAAAAGATCGCAACAGCGCTACTTTTAATAATTCCAAGGTTGCTGTTTCATCAAGAGGAGGACATACGAGCAATATGTCGAAACATTTGAACACACAGCATGCAATGAATGTGATGTTTTTGAACCGAGACGATCTCATCCCAGGCAGCAGCAGTCATCTGACGTAAATACAACAGGTACTAATACATCCTATAATGTAGCGCTATTACCTGGTAAATTGAAATGAATGCCTTCTCATTCAGATGAGCAGGAGGAGACACCATGAATTGATTAAACAAGTTTTGAAAACTTATTGGGGTGTTACCATTTAGGGGTCAATTGTACGGAATATGTACTGTACTGTGCAATCTACTAATACAAGTTTCAATCAATCAATCAATCAAAAAACACATTCTGACTGGTTTTGAGGCGGGCAGTAATGGCTCTAGTTCACATCTGCCGCTAGCTTCCACCTCGGCAGGGAAGAGTGCAACTCGACCAGGAAGGACAAATGTCACCGAGCAGTGACTCAGTTTGTGGTCAAAAGCTTGCAACGATTTGCCACGTAGATGCTCCTTCAGTAGGCGAATGTTCAATTGTCGTCGGAGAAAAAGTAGCATGTTTTCCTACAGCAACATTTTCACTCAGTCAGTATATTATACAGGTACAACTCATGAAATAAGAATATCGTGTACAAGTCCATTCATGTTAGCATCTCAACTTCAAATGTGAAACTATGTGATACAAAGTCATTACATGAGATATGTCAAGCCTCTATTTAATACAACTTTGATGATCATGGCTTACAGTTGTTGTTTTTTGAAAACAACACATTTTCTGAGATTTTCAATTTAAGGTTTTCTTAGGTGTAAGCAATAAACATCAACATTATACCAAGGAAAGGATTGACATTTCTCATGTTGCATGCCGTGAGCCTATACTTGCCAACCCTCCCGAATTTTCCGGGAGACTCCCGAAATTCAGCGCCTCTCCCGAAAACCTCCAGGGACAAATATTCTCCCGATTTTCAGGCGGACCTGAGTGAGGACAGCCTTTTTTCACGTCCGCTTTCCCACGATATAAACAGCGTGCCCGCCCAATCACGTTATTCCATACGAGGCGTCCGGCATACTGCCGATGAGCATGGTGCAGATGGAGAAGATCTTCTCGGCGTCCGTGTTGGCGCACACGTTGCCAAAGCCGACGCTGGTCAGACTGCTGAGGGTGAAGTAGAGGGCGGCGATATACGAGCTGCGCACCGACGGGCCGCAGACCGTGTTGTTGACGTAGGGCATCTCCAGGCGTTTGCCCAGCTCATGGAGCCATCCTTGGGGAAGAGACGGGAGGACAACAGGGTGACAAGAACTAAATCATCCAGACTAGAGATAAATTGTATTATTATGTTTATCTTACCTAAAAATAAATATATTTATTAATTTAAAAAAAAAAAACTAAATACATTTTTACTATATTTTGCTAAAAACATCAAAATTAATTGTATTTTTATTTGTATTTTTTCTGACTCCTTTTTACATCCAGCCATATAATTATACATGAAAATAAACATATTTGAAATAATTAATTTAAAATGATCATAATAATTCATTTAAAATGACCATATTTGTTTATTAAAATAATTGCTTGTTTATCAACAACTTTAGCATTTTATTCATTACATTTTGAAGCTCTCAGAAGCCAAGTTATGTTATATTCCTTAAGATTAAGTTTGAAGTATCAATTATCCAAACACAATTTTGTTTGCATATTTTCAGGATATATATATATATATATATATGAAATACTTGACTTGGTGAATTCTAGCTGTAAATAGACTCCTTCCCTCTTAACCATGCCCCCAACCCCGCCGCCCCACCTCCCGATATTGGACGTCTCAAGGCAGGCAAGTATGCGTGAGCCCGTCATTATATTAGTTTCACTGTCATGATCCGTGGCCCGGATCATGTTTTGTTATGTTCTGTTAGTTTTTGGACTCCCTGAGTTTCTGTTTGTGCACCTCTGAGTTTGTTTTAGTTTCCATGGGGATTAATTGAGTTCACCTGCCTCTGGTTAGTGGTCGGCACGCTCAGCTGCTGTCAACCACTAATCAGAGAGCTTTTTATTCACCTTGCTCGCCACGCTCAGTCTGGCTTCCTTGTTGGCTGTGTGCAACAGTCACGTTGGTTTTCCATGTTTTCTGGCTAATGATTCCTGTGCTAAGTTTTGGTTCTTTAGCTTCTCGTGCGAACGGCACGCTTTCCTTTTGTTTGGTTCCTGTCTGTTTGTGATGTGTAGGATTTATGATAATAAATCATATTCCTGCCTTCACGCTTTCGTCCGCAGTTGTCCGTCTGCATTCCTGACATTCACCTTGTAAATCTAAACAAACGGTATATTGCACAGTGTATTTTCTGGGTGGATGACAAAGATTTTTTAAAGTTTTAAAAATATTCCGAAATGTTTTATTCTTGTGTAATTTCCATATGTTTTATTTTGTTAAATTCTACAGAATCTTTAAAATATATATAAATATTTTCAAAAGTTTTTTAAGACCTCACTGTTGTCTTTGTAAGATCATGTTTGTGACGATCTGTCACTTCACTTCTGGTGATGTTTCCTTGTTAAGTGTTTGTTTCCTGTTGGCGCTCTTTTTTTTGTTCCCTTTCCTGCACGTCTCCCTGAGCGCTCGCTTCCCTCACCTGTCCCTGATTGGCAGCCCGGCACACCTGCCTGCAGTTGCCAATCAGGCGGCTATTTATGCCTGCCTCGCCTGTTCCTCAGGGCTCGAGGATTGAGTATGTTTAGGGCCTTTGCATGTATGACTGCTTCTCCCTATTTTAGATATATTAAAATCCTCTTACCTGCACGTCGTTCCACTATTTCCTGCATCTTGGGGTCACAGCCGCCGCGGCCATGCTGGTTCCTCACAATGTTAGCTCTAAACTAAACAAAATTGATGCTAATCCATTAAATAAGCAGAAACGAAAATTTAATTGGATCCGGAAAAATCCTATCAATTCCCATCCCGACTCCAAAGTGAAAATATGCATGAGAATATGATGTGTATATTTAGTTGAGCTACATAAGACTAAATAAGATAAGATTTTAATTTGATGATGTGTATATTGCATGAACTTATTTTAGTGCCCTCTCTTTGTTTTCTGGTATTACACCAAACCCTCGTTAATTGGTATTGTTAGTCTGTATGTTCACAAAGTAAAAATAACTAATTATGAATCAAAAATGTTCATAGGTACACCTTTAAAAAGTGTTTAAAACTTACTAGGGTTGTACGTGATACCGGTACTGGTATAGTATCGTGATACTAATGAACCAAAAATGGTACTATGTTTTTAAAGTACCGGTTCCCCATGACATTGCTGGTTTTACGAGCAGACGAGCATTTTCGGCAGCGCACAGTCACAGAGTACTTACAAGCAGACACGGTGTGTAGACAAAAAAGGGAGAACGGACGCATTTTGGCCTAAAAACTAAAGATAAAGGTGAAGGTAAAACACTGAAACGCCCTCAGGAAGAGGTGCTTTAAGACATGGCTAGCTCTCTAGCGGCTAACGTCCATCCGCAGTCGGCAGTGTTTTAGCTACTTCTAAATCACTAATTCTCGCCTCCATGGTGACAAATAAAGTTTCTTACAAGTGTCAGGAATCATGCTTCACTACACACCGTAGGAGGATACAATAGCTAACCGCTAACAGCAAGCTAGCACTAGGGTGACCAGGTGTCCGGATTTAGGCCGGACAGTCCGGATTTTTTATGCCCTGTCCGGCGTCCGGCGCAGCATCAAGCCGGACATGTATTTGTCCTCCTTTTTGAGGCACTAGGCTTGAAGAGCGGAGTTTTTTCATCTTTGCTGGGCTGCAGCGCGATAGCCAATCAAAGACCGTAAAAAATGCCCCCAACGCAGTAACATATCAAATGTTTGGCTAAGAGCGGTGTCGGATACAAATCTGCTTATCATTGGTTAAAAAAGTAAACAAGGGTCCATGTGCTGCTGCGGCATGACATTGACAGAAAGTTAGCCTCATGCCAAAACGCAAGACCTCGTGTAATTCTGAATGGACAAAAGAGCACGAATTTATAACGAAAAGCAGTCGAGACTCATTCCATGGCTTCTCATGCACACTTTGTCGATGTGATGTCGACGTAAGTAGTCAGGGGAAAGCTGCAATTGAACGGCATACGGGTACGGATAAACATAAAAATAATAAACGTGCGGCACCTCTTCAATGAGGACATTTTTTCGTGAAGTTTCGTCGCCCCTGGATGACAAGATAACCGCTGCGAGCTGTGCAAGGTGTACCATGCTGTAAAGCAGTGGTTCTCAAATGGTACCCTGGGGGTATGTAATGTAATGTAAGTTCTTAAACTGAACATCAAATCAAGTCGGCTATTCCATTCATTACCATAAACCCAGAGTTTCCCCCATGCCATGATGGTTTGACCCTCAATAAAATGTATGTCAAAAAGAACTGTGAAAAGAAATGCAACAATGCAATATTCAGTGTTGACAGCTACATTTTTTGTAGACATGTTCCATAAATATTGATGTTAAAGATTTCTTTTTTTGTGAAGAAATGTTTAGAATTAAGTTCCTAAATCCAGGTGGATCTCTATTACAATCCCCAAAGAGGGCACTTTAAGTTGATGATTACTTCTATGTGTAGAAATCTTTATTTATAATTGAATCACTTGTTTATTTTTCAACAAGTTTTTAGTTATTTTATATATATTTTTCCAAATAGTTCAAGAAAGACCAATACAAATGAGCAATATTTTGCACTGTTATACAATTTAATAAATCAGAAACTGATGACATAGTGCTATATTTTACTTCTTTATCTCTTTTTTTCAACCAAAAATGCTTTGCTCTGATTAGAGGGTACTTGAATTAAAAAAATGTTCACAGGGGGTACATCACTGAAAAAAGGTTGAGAACTACTGCTGTAAAGCATCACCAGTCCTACAGAAGTTTAGACTGCGGCATGAAAGTGGACCGGGAGATTTTCAGTGACTATCCCACAGCTAAAGGGATGGCCTGTGGCCGAACAAAAGCCAAGGCATTGTGCGAGAACGTCATCGCTCACTATTCGGTACAGGAACATACCGACTACATAAAAGAAAACAACCTACCCTTTTCCGTGGCAACCGACGCCTCAAATAAAGGAACAAACAAGTGTTTTCCCATTGTGGTAAGGTATTTTCACTTTGATGAAGGCATCCAACATGTCCTGTTGGATTTTTATAGTGACAGCAACGAAACGTCAGAAGCCATAACAAACCAGCTGCTGGCAAAACTTTAGATGTCTGGCTTAGAGGTGAAAAACATGTCTGCATATGCAGCAGACAATGCCAGTGTCAATTGTGGCAAACATAACAGTGTGTATCAGAAGTTGAAACTGAGCCAAAAAGATGTGCTCCCTGCAAACTGTTTGGCCCATATTCTGCATAACGCAACCAGATATGCAGCAAGCAGCCTTGATGTTGATGTGGAAAATTTTTTGTGGCATTTTTTTTAATTATATATGTTAACTACATTTAAGTCCACACATGTTATGCTTTGTGGTACTCTGCACTTGAAAAGATTCATCTCAGTGGTCACTTTTTGAACACCACAATGTATTAAATAAATACAAATACTGTTAACAAACACTTGACTTTAATATTTTTTCCTATTCAGCCACACAAACATCATCTTTAAACCACTCAAAATTGTACTATAAATAAGAGTATACCAGAGTCCTATGTACACCATAGTAATTTATTGATATGGCGCATAATGTCCTCCTTTTTGGTGTCATGGAAATGGTCACCCTAGCTAGCACCCCTGAATGTAAACAAATGTCATAGGTGGATCTACACCTAACATCCACTGTAATGATACCAAGTACAATAGCGAATGTAGTCGATACTACTATGATTACATCGATATTTTTTATCGTCACAAAATCTTTCAAATTCATATTATGTTTATAAACTCAGGAAATATGTCCCTGGACACATGAGGACTTTGAATATGACCAATATATGATCCTGTAACCACTTGGTATCGGATTTGTGGTATCATCCAAAACTAATGTAAAGCATCCAAACAACAGAAGAATAAGGGATTATTACATTTTAACAGAAGTGTAGATAGAACATGTTAAAAGAGAAAGTAAGCAGATATTAACAGTAAATGAACAAGTAGATTAATAATTCATTTTCTACCACTTGTCCTTAATAATTTTGACAAAATAATAGAATGATAAATGACACAATATGTTACTAAAAGACAAGTTGTCTAGTATGTTCACTATTTTATTTAAGGCCAAAATTGTTCTTCGGTGGCAATAAGAAACATATGTTTAATGTACCGTAAGATTTTTTGTTAAAATAAAGCCAATAATTCCCTTTATATAGAAAATAACTGAAAAGTATCGCAATTGTGATGATCCGTTGCCCGAATCATGTTTTGTTTAAGTTTAGGATTCCCTTAGTTCTGTTTCAGCACCCCTGTTTTGTGTTCCTGGTTGCCATGGGTGCTGATTGTGTCCACCTGCCTCTGGTTAGCTCACCTGCTCCCCGTCACTAATCAGAGAGCTATTTATTTCTGCCTCTCGCCACACACTGTCTGGCTGTTCTGTTTGCTTCATGCAACATCTATGTTGGTAAATCCTTGCTTCTTGTCCCTGTTCCTGTGCTAAGCTTTTCCTTTAGCTTTACCACAGCTTCCTCTGCTATCGGCATGCTTGTTCTGTTTTTGTATTCTTGCCTGATTTATTTATTAGAATACAATATATTTTTCTTACCTGCACACTGCTTCTGGATGTCCATGTGCATCTTGGGGAAACGACCTACGCATAACCATGCGACCACCCAACCGTAACAGGAATACATTTTGGTACCGGTACCAGTACTAAAATATTGGTATCGCGACAACTCTACAACCTACTAAATAGGGTTTTTTCAACAATCAGAGATCCCTCTGGACATGAAATAACACCCACACAGTCACTTCTTTATTTGTTTATTGCAATAAAGTCATCTCTTACCACATTACGCTTCAAATAATGCAGCTTTTAAAGAATATATTTTTAAAATATTTTCAAAGCCGTGGTTCTCAAACTTTTTTCACCAAGTAACACCTCAGAACACACTTGGCTCTCCGAGTACCACCATAATGACCAACATTAAAATACAGTACCGTAGTAAGCATAGGTGTTCATTAAAATACAAGGCAGAGCTTTTATTTTACAAGTACATTCAATATTTTTGCCCACTGTAACATTACACACGATTCACAAACAACGTCAACAATGATACTCCGTACATATTAACATACTTCTTTTACATACCGCTAGATGGAGCACGCATACCACTAGGTGGTACACGTACTACAGTTTGAGAATCGCTGTTTTAAAGCATTGTGGAGGGAGGTGTGGCCAGCGCGCCTGCAGGAGCAAAGGTCCCCGCCTCTGTTGTGGTGCTGAGGATGAGCACCATCGGATGGGGGCGGGGCATGTGCTGATGGCGAGACACAGCTGACAGGTGATTAGATTTCCCAGGTGTCTTTAACAGTAGGCGGCCGAGAGCAGGAGGGGAGAGAGGATACCGACGTGACTGAAAAGTCACGTTCTGCTGGAGAAAGACTTTGACAAAAATATATGCACATTAAAACTTTGTTAAAACTGCACGTTTGGCTCCTGTTCCGTGTCTACAGTGGAACTGCTAGGAAGCAACTTCTACAAGCATATTCTACAATGTTCTGGTCCTGGATTAAACATTTCCAAGCATACAAATAGTTAAATGAACTAAAAAAAACAATACTACAGTAATATTGGCCACTAGAGGGGAGCAAACCAGTCAGACAGTTTAGTATTGTGGCCACTGATTGGCTCAGCCTCAAGCAACATTACTATAGTAGATTAATAGAGTGCAGAGGTGACTTAAGGGTGTTTTTTATTGTCTGGAGGGCTCTCATAATGGTAAAAAAAACATTTAGTAGGTAGTAAACAGTTATAGTATAATAATGATTCTTACTTCGGGGAAATGCATTTATCGCAGTCATGACGGGAACCAATTAACAGCGATAAAAGAAGGACTAATGTATAGTAATGCGGCTTTAAGCTGAACCAATCAGTGCTCTGATTGTTTAGGTCTCATCTCATGGCCAATACGACTGTGGTATTAATATTTTACATTTATTTAGCCAATCGTATGCTTGAAAATGCTTCACTTACTCTCAAAATATATGCTTGAAAAAAATCAGAATCAGAATCAGAAATACTTTATTAATCCGAAGAAATTAAAACAACAACACTGTCAAGTTTGTTCCATGAACTAACACCCTTGATTAAATTATTACTATTGTTATGATTTGTCTTATTATTATTACTATTATTATTATGCTCTTTGTAAATGTTGGTCCTGGTGAGGATTCACGTGTGTAATTTCATGGGTCTGAAGCTGATAACGTTTGGCAAAGGCTGCTATAAAAAATGTTATATGGATGTCATAAATGGAGTCTATTAAAAATATGAAGATAAAAAAAAAAGCTACCTTGTATTAATGTTGTCTGTTTGAAGAATGAGATATTTTTCTGGGTTATATTGAATCATTGGAATCTGAGTATGTGCAAACATGTACATTATATCCTCTCAGGTACAGTCTCCCCACTTCTCCAGCTCCTCTTTCCTACAACGATGCCCGGAGGAGTCCTCTGACCTTTGACCCTGACTCTGCTTTCTAACTCTTCACAGGTCAGTTGCAGCCAGTCTGGAGAATTCCCATACGGCCGTTTTACTTCCACTTTTACTTCAGAATTGAATACAACATTAGTCTTGAGCAACAGTGGTAGGAACATACGGGGGCCAGTTACCCTGGGACCGCTTTTGTATGTGTACATGCGATGCAGGTGTGTACGAGACAGTCGTGTCATCCTATTCGCCCCAAATAAAATAAAAAAAAATAAAATAAAAAAATTAAAGTCAGTTTGTAGTTGTAAGAAATATTGACATTTATTCTTAAAAATATGGTCTTTTAAAAGGGAACTGTAGTTTTTTGGGGGAATTTTCCCCATCATTCACAATCCATACAGTTCTAAATAGTGAAACACTGCTTGCAAGAGGCGTCTAACAATGCAGATAAAGGGGATTAGTTCGGAATGCCCATGTGGCACTCTAAAAAACATACAAAAGCTGCCAACAATGCTCTATTTACATGTCGTGACCTGCATTTTAACCCAGCTATTGCATATTGTAAGAGCTAACACAGAAGTACTACTTTTCTGCACATCGCCTTGCTTACGCTGCTTCTCACCAGGAATGAGTAGCCCACTAGTTAAAGTACCAATGATTGTCACACACACTAGGTGTAGCGAAATTATTCTCTGCATTTGACCCATCACCCTTGATCACCCCCCTGGGAGGTGAGGGGAGCAGTGGGCAGCAGCGGTTGACGCGCCCGGGAATCATTTTTGGTGATTTAACCCTCAATTCCAACCCTTGATGCTGAGTGCCAAGCAGGGCGGTAATGGGTCCCATTTGTATAGTCTTTGGTATGACTCGGCCGGGGTTTGAACTCACAACCTACCGATCTCAGGGCGGACACTCTAATCACTAGGCCACTGAGTAGTTACTAATAACGTTGGTTGCTATCCGCCATAAAATAAAGAAGGAGCATGAGCTGCTTTTATTGCTCATGTATTGCCTTTAAGTTGGGAAAAGTTAATGCTCGGTTATGAATCATGCATTTCACACAGTGGTGTGCCGTCAAGGCCAGCAAGGCCTTCTCTGCTGGCCTACCATAACCAGAAATCATGATCATAATTAAAGATAAAAGTTATTTTTTATTTACTTTCCCTACATATCTAAAAGTATTCATATTCTCTTCATGTCATATTATGCTCCTTCCAGCGCTGTTGTTTTTAGGTTAGAGTTTTTATCCAATCAGAATTCAGCTAGCTTATGTTGCCATGCTGTACCAAATCTGCCCGAAGCCTTCAGAATCAACATTGTGGGCGTCTGTGCACTGTAAGTGAACTGGGACATACAGTTGATAGACAGTTGCGATAGCTAATCAGATCACGAGTTGTTGTCAGTAAGGCTTTCTAGCTGACTTAAGACAGATGTATATTGTGATGTTATGAGCTAGGTAACATAAGAACTCCATTACCCAGCATGCCACAGTAGTGAAGAGCATGCGCAGTAGCCCCGTTTAGGTTGTTGAATGTAGCCATGTCGGCAGCTTAATGTTTTTGATGAGCACGCTGTGGAGTAAACTTTAAGAACTCAGCCAACACGCCTCATCTGCTTCTTTTATGATTAGACAAGACAACACATGTATTTGCAAGGCCATTTTCGAGAAGGATATTTAAAGAGAAACTACATCTTGTGAGACCATGTCCCGGAAGCTAGCTGTATAAGCGGTACCACTGGCTTATACGGCGTCGAATGGGTTCTACAAATTGTGAGTTGAAATATTTTATTTCTTAATTTTTTCAAGTTTAATATGATTTTTGCAATTTTAATTTTGACAGTACCACATAAGATATG
This sequence comes from Nerophis lumbriciformis, assembly GCF_033978685.3. Taxonomy (NCBI): domain Eukaryota; kingdom Metazoa; phylum Chordata; class Actinopteri; order Syngnathiformes; family Syngnathidae; genus Nerophis; species Nerophis lumbriciformis. The sequence goes on along the minus strand of NC_084557.2, from coordinate 33,655,048 downwards.
TTTTAATTGCTGATGTGGGTTTATTGATTTTTAAATGCGCTTGAAAATAACTTGTTTTGTACACTGATGAGGTGATTCAATGAACAGTAGTGCGTAAATGTGTTCCTGTATAATATTTATCCAGCAATGGTCATGTGGTGACATAAATGATGGTATTTTGAGAGGTAATCATTGAAGTCGGACATCACAGAAGGCCTAGGTGGGAAACGCACGGCCCGCCACTGATTTTACACGTAGAATAGAAAGTTGTAGCACCAAGCCAAGAAGATCAACTTTGAAAATCCACACGCTACCAACTTGATACTATATGGCTCTAAACAAATGGAACATTAGCTATGTGCACAAGGACACATTTAATCGGATTAAAAGCCTAAACAACTAACTTCGTGTAAAAACGTCATTCGGAATATTCTGACCCGATCACACATGTTCGGGTCAAAATTTCATTCTGACCAAGAGTGGTGGTTTATGCCGAAAGCCATTTAGATTGTAGCGCATTAAAACACATCTTCCGAAATTCGGGTTAGAATTGTCCTAACTGTGCATGTCTTAGATGTCAGATATACTTTGGTGGTGGAGCGGGGGCTAAATTTAATAGTCTTGGAATTAATTTATTGTCTTGCTGCTGTCTTCTCCTATTCAACATGTTCAGACGTAGCGTTATATATACTGTTGAGTTTGCTGCTTTAAAACGAGACTAGCAAAACAAAAGTATCTTATGGAGTGTTATGTATCTGTCATGTCTGTGTGATCATGTTTTTGTTTTGGTCATGTTCGTTTTGGTTTTTGGACTTTTTGTGCACTTTTGTTTTGTCACCATAGCAACCATTAGTTTTCACCTGTCACGTCACGCACCTGTTTCACATTTTGAGTCACGCACCTGCTTTCACTAATCATGTCCATAGTATTTAAGTTCATTCTTTTCAGTTTGTCGTTCTGACGACATCCCCACATTTATGCTCTGCAAATTTCTGACTCTTTTTTCATGTCCATCGCTCACGCTGCTCCTTTTTGTCCATGCCAAAGTAAGTTTTTGTTCCATGTTCATAGTCTTTTTGGGTTTCATAGTTTGTTCTCCGCCATTGTGCGCGCTTTTCGTTTGTACTTTTTTGCTATAGTCTTTTGGTTTCATACTTTGTTCTCCGCCACTGTGCGCGCTTTTCGTTTGTACCTTTTTCTGATATATTAAATAAATCATGTACTCACATTCCCGTCTCGCCCGAGCCAACTTTCCGTTGCATCCCGGAAAAGCAAACACCCAAGACCAAGTCTTGACAGTATCGATGTAACAATAGAAGAAGGGATCCAGTTGTCTTAACGAGCTGTTGTATTCACAAACGTACAGCTACTCCAAGTGCTAACTGCTAGCCTCTAACACATACACAGAATGTTGTAACATGAAGACTCGCCGCAACCCGTACATAATCGCGACATCAAAAGGATAGAGGAGCTAGATTTAAAAAAGAGATGTAAAACAAAAGTAGTGAACAGAAGGTGATGATAGATAAATACCGTGATAATGTCGGACAAGCAGAAATGCACAATCCATGTTTGTTTACAGTGGAAGTCACTGCTTAGTCAGCACCTGCGGTGAGCGAACTCTTCCGTTTATGTTAGGTTCTGCGCATGTCAAAGTAAAGTATTCCGATTTAAGTTGTGATGCATGAAAATGCACGTTATAATCAAATCATTTTTTTCATGATCTGAATGATGATCAGATTAAATAAATGTTGTCCACGTACACGTCGCTACTGTTGCGTAAGACCATCGCAACATCGATAGGAAGCATCTTTTTTTAAACTGAGAAGTGAGGATTATTCTGAATTTAGCAGCTGAAGGAGAACATAATTACTGAAAGATGCAAGCATCCCATCAGTCAGCATCCTTGTGAACATTGTTAGTCACTGTTTTATACATCTTCTTACTGGAAATTGTGATGTCTCATTTTGTATGCATGTTGGAAATAAACTCAAACCATTACCATATTTGAAAAGTTTAGTGGCTAGCAACGAATGTCCCACCCAGAAAATACGTTTGGTATTACACGTTATCATAAACGTGCCTGTTACTATGCTACATACCGTATTTTTCAGACTATAAGTCACAGTTTTTTTCATAGTTTTGCGACTTATACTCAGGAGCAACTTATGTGTGAAATTATTAACACTTTACCGTAAAATATCAAATAATATCATTTAGCTCATTCACGTAAGAGACTAGACGTATAAGATTTCGTCGGATTTAGGGATTAAGAGTGACAGATTGTTTGGTAAACGTATAGCATGTTCTATATGTTATAGTCATTTTTTCATTCATTCATTCATTATTTATTTATTTCAGGCAATGACATAAAAAAGTACAAAGTTGACAACACACAATAATATAAATTAATATGGTGCAAAAGGTAATGTATAGTATGTAATGCATGATTGTCCAGTTTTGCCTGAAAGAAAGTGGGAAGAAGATAATTTATTTAATCCCACCCCCAGTTCTCCATTCAGTGTTATTCACATGAGTTTCACTCTTACTTTGTTCAAGGATTATTATTATTTGAATGACTCTTACCATAATATGTTACGTTAACATACCAGGCACGTTCTCAGTTGGTTATTTATGCATCATATAATGTACACTTATTCAGCCTGTTGTTCACTATTCTTTATTTATTTTAAATTGCCTTTCAAATGTCTATTCTTAGTGTTGGCTTTTATCAAATACATTTCCCCAAAATATGCGACTTATACTCCAGTGCGACTTATATATGTTTTTTTCCTTCTTTATAATGCATTTGCGACCGGTGCGACTTATACTCCGGAGCGACTTATACTCCGAAAAATACGGTACATATTTACATCATGTATATAAAACAATGCTAGAGGTTTTAAACGTTTTTAGAGAGCTTTATAGGAAGAATAAATTGTATCCCCACTACCTGCATTGTTGGCCGCCTCCTACTATAATTTTTTTACTATTTTGAATGCACATAAAAGAGAAAGCCAAGAGTGTTCTTGTCTCAAATAAGAATTGTGAAATTTTTGGATGATGGGCAAAATTCTCCAAAAATGCAGTTCCCATATAAACCACTAATGGTAACATATATTAGCTGGTGGTGTTATTTTTTTATTTTTTGGTTGGAAAAAAGCAAAAATAAGTATTTGGAGCTACATAACTTATTAGCACGGGGGTCAGCAACCCACGGCTCTCGAGCTCCTAGGGGCTCCCTGGAGTTTTTTCTAAAATGGAAAAAGATGGGGAAAATATATATTTGTTGTTTTAATAATGTTTCTGTAGGAGGACAAACATAACACAAACCTTCCTAATTGTTAGAAAGCCCACTGTTTCATATGTTTGTGTGTATGCTTCACTGATGACAGTATTTGGCCTGCGCCGTTTTGTCCTACTAATTTTGGCGGTCCTTGAACTCACCGTAGTTGGTTTACGGGTACAACTTTCTCCGTCGCTGCCACAGAAAGACGTGTTTTATGCCACGCCTTCTTTGTCTCATTTTGTCCACCAAACGTTTTATGCTGTGCGTGAATGCACAAAGGTGAGCTTTGTTGATGTTATTGACTTGCGTGGAGTGCTAATAATCCATGCTAACATGCTATTTAGGCTAGCTGTGTGTACATATTGCATCATTATGCCTCGTTTGAAGGTATATTTGAGTTCATTTAATTTCCTTTACTTATGTCAGTGGTTCTTAACCCTAGGGGTTCGGTGAGTCGGCCTCAGGGGTTCGGCGGAGGTCAAAACACACAACACACCCGACTCATCGCGTAAATAAAAACTTCTCCCTATCGGCGTATTACGGATACGGCAACAGCAAAAGTCACACTGATTTGCAGGTGTGTAATTTGTTGTGAGTTTATGCACTGTGTTGGTGTTGTTCTTTGAACAAGGTGATGTTCATGCACGGTTCATTTTGTGCACCAGTAAAAAAAACATGGTAACACTTTAGTATGGGGAACATATTCACCATTAATTAGTTGCTTATTAACATGCAAATTAGTAACATATTGGCTCTTAGCTAGTCATTATTAAGTACTTATTAATGCCTTATTCGGCATGGCCTTAAAATCTAACCTAGCCCTCTAACCCTGGCCCTAACCCTAACCCTAACCAAATAACTCTAAATTAAGTCTTTGTTACTTAGAATATGTTCCCCATATTAAAGTGTTACCAACAACATATAACTTTGTCTTGAATTTGAAAAAAAAACCATTTTATTTTTCACTAAAGAAGGAATGCGCATATGAAACTGGTGGGGTTACAAGGTTAAGAACCACTGACTTATGTCCTCTGTGTATGTAATTTATATTTGCATGTCTCATGACACATTATCTGTATGTAATATTGGCTGCATTTCTCATTGTATGCCATGTTGTTCCAGACCACAGCAAATGTTACCATGTTGTTCCAGACCACAGCAAACATTACCCAGCTTGCAAAGATTGTAATAAATCCATTAGAAGAAGACAGCCTGTCCTTTCCTTTAACTTGGACGCACACATCTATACTTATGACAGTTTTAAGAAAGTAATTTCCAGGAGTTGTCTAACCCTCTGAGACACTTACTTAAAGGCCTACTGAAACCCACTACTACCGACCACGCAGTCTGATAGTTTATATATCAATGATGAAATCTTAACATTGCAACACATGCCAATACGGCCGGGTTAGCTTAAGTGCAATTTTAAATTTCGCATGAAATATCCTGCTGAAAACGTCTCGGTATGATGACACCTGCGCGTGACGTCACGGACATTTTGGGACAGCATGGTGGCCAGCTATTAAGTCGTCTGTTTTCATCGCAAAATTCCACAGTATTTTGGACATCTGTGTTCGTGAATCTTTTGCAATTTGTTCAATGAACAATGGAGACAGCAAAGAAGAAAGCTGTAGGTGGGAAGCGGTGTATTGCAGCAGGTGTTGTGCTGGATAACGCACAACACCGGATAACACAGCCGGTGTTTCATTGTTTACATTCCCGAAAGATGACAGTCAAGCTTTACCATTGGCCTGTGGAGAACTGGGACAACAGAGACTCTTACCAGGAGGACTTTGAGTTGGATGCGCAGACGCGGTACCGTGAGTACGCATGCAGCTGCGGCTTCCAAACATTTGATCGCTTGCCTGTACGTGCCTGTCGCTATGTGCATGTCACGTACATAACTTTGGGGACTTTGGGGAAATACATGTGCTGTATGAACTTTGGGGAGGTGAACGGTACTTTGGGCTGTGGGATTGAGTGTGTTGTGCAGGTGTTTGAGTTGTATTGGCGGGTTATATGAACGGGAGGGGGGAGGTGTTTGTTATACGGGATTAATTTGTTTCATATTAAATACAAGCCTGGTTGTGTTGTGGCTAATAGAGTATATATATGTCTTGTGTTTATTTACTCTTTTAGTCATTCCCAGCTGAATATCAGGTCCCACCCGCCTCTCACAGCATCTTCCCTATCTGAATCGCTCCCACTGATTCACTCTCACTTTCCTCATCCACAAATCTTTCATCCTCACTCAAATTAATGGGGAAATTTTCGCTTTCTCGGTCCGAATCGCTCTCGCTGCTGGTGGCCATGATTGTAAACAATGTGCAGATGTGAGGAGCTCCACGACCTGTGACGTCACGCTACTCGTCTGCTACTTCCGGTACAGGCAAGGCTTTTTTTATCAGCGACCAAAAGTTGCGAACTTTATCGTTGATGTTCTCTACTAAATTCTTTCAGCAAAAATATGGCAATATCGCGAAATGATCAATTATGACACATAGAATGGACCTGCTATCCCTGTTTAAATAAGAAAATCGCATTTCAGTAGGCCTTTAATGTGTTGCCTTCATTATAACACTTACATAAGGCTTTTAACATTTTGCGGCTACAGAAATGTTTTTATTTTTATTATTATTTTGGTCTAATATGGCTCTTTCAACATGTTGGGTTGCAAACCCCTGTATTCGCATATCACCTGACCACCACAGTCACAAACGCTTTGTTTCCCATGACAGTTGAAGCAGTTGAAAGCAGATAATACAAATGTTGGTGTTGGCTCTTGGACGTTGACAGTGGATCATCGAGAGAAACTCCAAAGAAAGAAAGAAACCCATTCCAATGCACTGACAATTTTGCTTTAATGGTCTGATTTGTCATTGCCACAAACAAACACATGTAATAATAAATATGATTCAAATCAAAGCTCCTGTCGTAATGAACAACGATCACAAAGAACAAATGTTGGCTTCTGCTTTCACTGGTTTCACACACAAATAAAGACACGGGCAAACTCAAATATATTAAAAGCCATTGTTGAGTTATTTTCCCTTTGTTTTCATAAGCATCTGCAGATGGCACCACATTATAAAATGTGAAAATATTGGCAATAAAAAAAAAACACTTCTAAAATATGGATTTTTTTTTGGTTATCAAGAAGTTGGACTTTCATTGCTACATAGATTCAGATTTACAGCAAGTATCAAATGCTTGTGTTTAGTTGGACTGCAACAAAAACCTTTTATTTGTTTCCAAGTGCGGCGGCTATTGTCAGAGGCCCGTTTTACTCAGCAGTGATGTCATGATGTTGCATACAGGGATGGGTACCTTTCACATGTCAGGTGCATGGGAATAAATACCGGTACTCAACGCTAATAATGTTATTTTGCCTGTTTAAATGTGTTAATAAATGCTAAGTGTAAAAAAAAAATCTTGTTTTCTCACACTTTTTTGTCTAATTTTTTTAAAGTACTGTACTGCACTGCATAGGAGTAGTCTTTGCATGCAGTTGCAATTCCGAGATGTTAGATAGCAGTAGTGTATAGCAGGGGTGTCAAACATACAGCCCGCGGGCCGGATCGGGTCCGCAAACAGGTTTTAAACAGCCCGCGGGATGAGTTTGCTAAGTATAAAAATGAGGCGAAATTTTTGAATGAAAGAAACTGCTGTTCTAAATGCGTCCACTAGATGTCATAACAGCAATTATTTGTATCTTTGTAGATGATGCTACATATGTAAAACAAATAAACCACACGTTAGTGCACCAGTCGAGGGAAATGAGCAAACTTCATTAAAAAAATCCTGTAATTAGATTTTTAATAGGAATGTCCGATAAATGCTTTAAAATGTATTATCGGAAATTATCGGTATCTTTTTTTTTTAATTATCGGTATCGTTTTAAAAATTTTTTTTTATTAAATCAACATAAAAAACACAAGATACACTTACAAATAGTGCACCAACCCAAAACACCTCCCTCCCCCATTTACACTCATTCACACAAAAGTGTTGTTTCTTTCTGTTATTAATATTGTGGTTCCTACATTATGTATCAATATATATCGATACAGTCTGCAAGGGATACAGTCCGTAAGCACACATGATTGTGCGTGCTGCTGTTCCACTAATAGTACTAACCTTTAACAGTTAATTTTATTTATTTTCATTAATTACTAGTTTCTATGTAACTGTTTTTATATTGTTTTACTTTCTTTTTTATTCAAGAAAATGTTTTTTATTTATTTATCTTATTTTATTTATCTTTTTAAAAAGTATCTTATCTTCACCATACCTGGTTGTCCAAAATAGGTATAATAATGTGTTAATTCCACAACTGCATATATCGGTTGATATCGGTATCGGTAATTAAATAGTTGGACAATATTCTGAATATCGGATATCGGCAAAAAGCTATTATCGGACATCCCTAATTTTTAATATTATTTTTTTATCTTGATGGATTGAAAATGAACACCAATGAGTTGACTGATGAACATTATCACATAATTTATTCAGAAAGTATAAATAACGACAAATAAAGATAGAGTACTATTAACCGCAATATGTAAGTGTAAAAAACAACAACAACAACATTATGAGTTGGACATTTTCAGAATGTGCTTTTTCTATTTTTAAACAAAGAAAATAATCTGAGGTTGTTTTTATTTTTAAGTTATCGTGCCAGGATTTTACCAGTCCGGCCCACTTGGGAGTAGATTTTTCTTCATGTGGCCCCCCATCTAAAATGAGTTTGACACCCCTGGTGTATAGACTACAGTCGCCAGGAAGTAGTATTTGCCATTACGCTGAATGTTCCAGTCTTTTCTTTGGCTGAGTCCTACAAAGTGTTTAAACTGTAAGTTTTGTATTGTACTGTTTGATTGTAACGTGCATCTCAGGTGTAGTTTTCATTACCAAATATGGAGGTTTTGAAATAGCCATATAAAATCGCTAATGCTAATCTGTAGCATGTCTTTAGCCAATTAACATTGAGCTAGCACGTTTTGAAGATTGGAGCCTTGTTGTACTTTTGAGCGCCTTTTTCTGCAAACGGACGTGACGTGCGACAAAAGTATCGAAATATGGCACGTTTTGATTTCAAGTGACACGTGACCTGGTAGTACTAACAGACATTGGTCAATACCTATAAAAAAAATTACTGAATTTGGTACCCATCCCTCTTCACCACTGTTCTGTTCATTGAACACAAGCCAAGTGTATAGCAGGAGTTATTGTCATAGCGTAATGTATTATTTTGTTTGTCAGCATGTATATAGATTTAAGTCCAGAGAAGTGCCATGGAGCTTCTCACACGGTATCAGATGTGTGTCACATGCAGAGAAAATGGATGATAGTGGTCGACAATCTACGGTTGACTGAAGAAGACAGTTTCGAACTTGCACATGTTGACAGACATAAACACGCCAAGAGAAAACATTAGACAAACATGCAGTTAGTCACTTACACAACCCATCGCAACACTTTGTCCATAAGCGGTCTAATCGTACATGTCAACACTGTACAAGAACAGTAACAACCAGGACTGCCTCGTCTGCACACACACACACACACACACACACACACACACACACACACACACACACACACACACACACACACACACACACACACACACACACACACACACACACACACACACACACACACACACACAGTTCTGTAGTCTCAGTGTGTACTCAGTGTTGTCACTGAACTACAAAAGGAGATTTGTGTCAAAATAAAGACATACTTGTGTGTAATTCTAGACAACACATGACAACTGTTGGACATTTTGTAAATAATCTGTTATAGTTTACATTGGGAGCCGCGATCCAAATTCAACCGTACAGGAGCAGCTGGGAAGTCATTCATCGTCACATGCAGGAAGTCACTTACAGTACATGTCAGTGGATTGGATTTTGCATCTTTTGACTGACACTGTAGTACTTCAACTATATGCTTATCAGTATGACATGTTTATTGTGTAGAACATAAAGCTGTTTTTCGTGTGCCGTCGATCCCAAAATGTATTTAAAATTTTTGGAATGGGTATCTTTAACTCAACAAATTGTTAAACATGATACGTTGACATTTGTTTAAGGTCTATTTGGGGTCTATTGGTCTCAGATGGTAGAGCATCCGGCCAGAAACTTGGGGGTTTCTGGTTCGGACCCAGCTTCTGCCATCCAGGTCCTTGCCATTGTGTCCTTGTGCAAGACACTTGAACCACTCTGCTGTCGGTGTCACTCACACTGATGCAAATGTACATAATGGGTTTCTCAGTGTAAAGTGCTTTGAGTGTTATGCATGTCCACACATGTATGATGTATTTGTGTGAATGCTCCAAAGCATGTGGTTTTCTACACCAAAATTCATCTATTTATTATTATTCAACTTATTATTATTCTTCTTCTCCAGATTTTGGTGCGCATTTTTCACCCGATTCAAACCGTTCCAACTTCAAACTGTTCAGCCTATTCGGGAATCGCGGGATTTCCCTTGACAAATTCCCCAAATTCCCAGATTTCCCAGAATTCCAGGTTTTCCGGGACATTTTTCCCATTCAAAATGAATTGGCCATTTTTCAAACTTGAACAATTTCCAAATGTTTCAACCTATTAAAACCATTCCACTTTCAACACATTTCACCATTTCGGAAATTCAAACTATCGCTTTTCCAAGTCCCAAAAAATTCCAGGATTTTCCAGAATTCCTGGTTGTCCAAAGCCCTATTTCCACCCATTCAACTTACTAAAACCATTCCACCTTCAACACATTTCACCATTTTGGAAATTCAAACTATCGTTTTTCCAAGTTCCAAAAAATTCCAGGATTTTCCAGAATTCCTGGTTTTCCAAAGCCCTATTTCCACCCATTCAACTTATTAAAACCATTCCACCTTCAACACATTTCACCATTTTGAAAATTCAAACTATCATTTTTCCAAGTTCCAAAAAATTCCAGGATTTTCCTGAATTCCTGGTTTTCCAAAGCCCTATTTCCACCCATTCAACCTATTAAAACCATTCCACCTTCAACACATTTCACCATTTCGGAAATTCAAACTATCGTTTTTCCAAGTTTCAAAAAATTCCAGGATTTTCCAGAATTCCTGGTTTTCCAAAGCCCTATTTCCACCCATTCAACTTATTAAAACCATTCCACCTTCAACACATTTCACCTTTTCGGAAATTCAAACTATCGTTTTTCCAAGTTCCAAAAAATTCCAGGATTTTCCAGAATTCCTGGTTTTCAAAAGCCCTATTTTCACCCATTGAACCTATTAAAACCATTCCACCTTCAACACATTTCACCATTTTGGAAATTCAAACTATCGTTTTTCCAAGTTCCAAAAAATTCCAGGATTTTCCAGAATTCCTGGTTTTCCAAAGCCCTATTTTGACCCATTCAACCTATTAAAACCATTCCACCTTCAACACATTTCACCATTTTGGAAATTCAAACTATCGTTTTTCCAAGTTCCAAAAAATTCCAGGATTTTCCAGAATTCCTGGTTTTCCAAAGCCCTATTTCCACCCTTTTATCTGGCGACCGTTCTACTGTCCAAACATTCCTCTTAATCAGGACAAAAAACTAAGTTGTTTTTTGAACTGGAAAAATTCCCGGTTTTCCCGAAGTTCAAGGAATTCCGTAAAACCGTTTCTCAATTCAACAGGTTACCACTTCAACGTTTCTCGACCGATTTGAAAAATTCCAACGCCAACCATTTCAACTTATTCAGACCATTCAAGTTTTTTTTTCACCATTTTCAAAGAAATTCCCAAATTTTGGGAAATTCTCATTGAAATCAATTTTGACATTCTTCAAACTTCCGCAATTCTTTTTAAATCCATACTACATTCTGTTATCATTTCAGTTCAACTTCAGCATTGGAGCATTCACACACAATTCCTTCAGGAATTGCCTCGTTTAGTACAATATGTCATTGTATTCCTGTTTTGTATTTTAGTCTTATCCCCGATCTTGCTGGACATTTTCTTTTCTTTTTTAACTCTTCTAAAAGTTGAACAATAAATATCCATATTTATTTGAACTTGAAACCTTTGTGCAAAATGTTAATAAATCATTTTGGGATGAATTATAGCTAAATATCAGGGAATGACAAATAACACACACATATATATATATATATATATATATATATATATATATATATATATATATATATATATATATATATAATGCAATAACTACACAAAATAAACATATTGTTGTATTAGTACCTCTCTGACAGATATGAACTTTATCTTTGTTGTTGCATTTTATTAATAATAGTAGAGAACCAGATGCTTGGAAAGGTCATGTCTAACAAATCAGTGCCATTGCTATTAATATATGATAGTTTTCATTTAAATTTTGATTAGAACCACATACTGCTTTTAAAAAGTAGGACATTGTTCAAAGCATAAGAAAAATAACTAAGTGTAAGTTGGTTGTAAGTGTTAATATTGCAAATAATGATTAGGAATATATTTTGTTTACACTGAGACAAACTTTGAGACTTTTCCAACAAACGTTGTGATGTCAATCCTCATCATGCATTCAACACAGAGCAGCAGGTGGAATCATAAAGAAATCCTTTTGTCATCATGAGTAACAACATCGGATATTATTTGAGCATCATCCCTATTCTTTACAACTATCAATGGACCCTGACTGTCAACAACACATCACAAACATGACATTTTACTACTTAAAGGTGTTAGCTGTTTCTGTTCTTGCTTTGGAAATAAAAGTGCAGTAAGAGTCCAGTAGTGCTGCAGCAGAGACGTCAACATCAAGCACAAACTCTTACGCGCCTGTTGAACGCCCGCTTTCACGGACCTCACTGGAGAATCTTCTCTCGCGTGTCGGGCAATTTGAGGGCAACCAGGCCGCCGCACACCAGGGCAGCGAAGGACAGCAGGATGGGGATGGCTTTGGTGATACCCACAAAACTGGCAAAGATGGAGCTGCCAAGAACTGCAGCCAGCTTGCAGAGAGCGTTCAAGATGCCGAAAGCCGTTGCCCTGGGATACAGACAAATAATACTTGTAAACCTCAAAATCCCCAAATACTGTACCTGTATCATAATTGGTTCTCAAATTACCTGGAAAAAAAACAAAAAAACAGGACTCAAATTAAATAAACACCAGGGTCTCTGTTCTGACAAGTGTTGGAAACATATTAATATTTTGGTACCAGTGCCGGTTCTAAAAAATTTTCGGTACTTTTCGGTACTTTTCTAAATAAAGGGGACCTCAAAAAATTGCATTATTGGCTTTACTAAAAATATGTTTCTTATTGCAGTTAAGTCCTTAAATAAAATAGTGAACATTCAAAACAATTTGTCTTTTATTAGTAAGTAAACAAACAAAGGCACCTAATTTAGTCTGCTGACATATGCAGTAACATATTGTGTCATTTATCATTCTATTATTTTGTCAACATTATTAAGGACAAGTGGTAGAAAATGAATTATTAATCTACTTGTTCATTTACTGTTAATATCTGCTTACTTTCTCTTTTAACATGTTCTATCTACACTTCTGTTAAAATGTAATAAACACATATTCTTCTGTTGTTTGATACTTTACATTAGTTTTGGATGATACCACAAATTTGGGTATCAATCTGATACCAAGTAGTTACAGGATCATACATTAGTCATATTTAAAGTCCTCATATGTCCAGGGACATATTTCCTGGGTTTATAAACATAATATACATTAAAAAAGTAGTAGACCGGTACGTTTCAGAGACGGTATCATACCGAAAATGATTCATTAGTATCGCGGTACTATACTAATACCGGTATACCTTAAAACCCTACTTGTGACTTTGTCGTTATCCACAGGGCGCTGTTTTGGAGCCCTGCTTATTCATTATGTACATCGGGACTCAGCAACGCGTGGCCTTTGAGCCACAAGCGGCTCTTTAGCGCCGCCCTGGTGGCTCTTTGGAGCTTTTTCAAAAATGTATAAAAATGGAAAAAGATGAGGAAAAAATATATTTTTTGTTTTAATATGGTTTCTGTTGGAGAACAAACATGACACAAACATTCCTAATTGGTAGACATCCCACTGTTTACATTAAACATGATTCACTGATTTTGTCCCAATTTCGGAAGTCCTTGAACTCATCGTAGTTTGTTTACATGTACAACTTTCTCCGATGGTGCCACAGAAAGACGTGTTTTATGCCACTCCTTCTTTGTCTCATTTTGTCCATCCAATGTTTTATGCTGTGCGTGAATGCACAAAGGTGAGCTTTGTTGATTATTGACTTGTGTTGAGTGCTAATCAGGCATATTTGGTCAGTGCATGACTGCAAGCTAATCGATGCTAACATGCCATTTATGCTAGCTGTATGTACATATTGCATCACTATGCCTCGTATTTCAGGTATATTTGAGGTCATTTTATTTGTAGTTTCCGTTTCCTTCAACTTGAACACACACATCTTTACCTTTGGCCATTCTAAGCCAGTAATTGCCAGGAGTTATCTCACCCTCTGAGAAGCCTCCGTTTTAGTAATGTTTTCCAATGTAAAAATGTGTAGAATAAATATTACATTTCGACATTTCTGTCAACGAAGATTTGCATCAGTCTGCGACACCTAGTCATTTTGATAGTAGGCTATTATAGCTAATATAGACACTTATATCATGTGTTGCCTTCATTTTAACACTTATATAAGGCTTTTCATATTTTGCAGCTCCAGACAGATTTAATTCTTTTAATTTTTGGTCCAACTTGGCTCTTTCAACATTTTGGGTTGCCGACCCCTGGTGTACATGAACGACTTGGGTCAAAATGTGTCTGACGCAGTTTCCAAAATATTTGCGATGACTGAACGACTGCTACCCTTACAGTGAAGAGATGTTGAAGAGGGGCGGTGGTGCCAATGGACGCCAATGTGTCGTCATTTTATCTTTTTGACTGATAATCTTTTACAAACCCTGTTTCCATATGAGTTGGGATATTGTGTTAGATGTAAATATAAACGGAATACAATTATTTGCAAATCATTTTCAACCCATATTCAGTTGAATATGCTACAAAGACAACATATTTGATATTCAAACTGATAAACATTTTTGTTTTTGCAAATAATCATTAACTTTAGAGTTTGATGCCAGCAACACGTGACAAAGAAGTTGGGAAAGGTGGCAATAAATACTGATAAAGTTGAGGAATGCTCATCAAACACTTATTTGGAACATCCCACAGGTGTGCAGGCTAATTGGGAACAGGTGGGTGCCATGATTGGGTATAAAAACAGCTTCCCAAAAAATGCTCAGTCTTTCACAAGAAAGGATGGGGCGAGGTACACCCATTTGTCCACAACTGTGTGAGCAAATAGCAAACAGTTTAAGAACAACGTTTCTCAAATTGCAATTGCAAGAAATTTAGGGATTTCAACATCTACGGTCCATAATATTATCAAAAGGATCAGAGAATCTGGAGAAATCGCTCCACGATGATGGCCGGAAACCAACATTGAATGACCGTGACCTTCGATCCCTCAGACGGCACTGTATCAAAAACCGACATCAATTTCTAAAGGATATCACCACATGGGCTCAGGAACACTTCAGAAAACCACTGTCACTAAATACAGTTTGTCGCTACATCTGTAAGTGCAAGTTAAAGCTCTACTATGCAAAGCGAAAGCCATTTATCAACAACATCCAGAAACGCCGCCGGCTTCTCTGGGCCCGAGATCATCTAAGATGGACTCATGCAAAGTGGAAAAGTGTTCTGTGGTCTGACGAGTCCACATTTCAAATTGTTTTGGCATGGGTACACATTCATGCTGAAAGGTACATACAGGTTTTGGAACAACATATGCTGCCATCTAAGCGCCGTCTTTTTCATGGACGCCCCTGCTTATTTCAGCAAGACAATACCAAGCCACATTCAGCACGTGTTACAATAGCGTGGCTTCGTAAAAAAAGAGTGCGGGTACTTGCCTGGGCCGTTTGCAGTCCAGACCTGTCTCCCATCGAAAATGTGTGGCGCATTATGAAGCGTAAAATACGACAGCGGAGACCCCGGACTGTTGAACGACTGAAGCTCTACATAAAACAAGAATAGGAAAGAATTCCACTTTCAAAGCTTCAACAATTAGTTTCCTCAGTTCCCAATCGTTTATTGAGTGTTGTTAAAAGAAAAGGTGATGTAACACAGTGGTGAACATGCCCTTTCCCAACTACTTTGGCACGTGTTGCAGCCATGAAATTCTAAGTTGATTATTATTTGCAAAAAAAAAAAAAAGTTTATGAGTTTGAACATCAAATATCTTGTCTTTGTAGTGCATTCAATTGAATATGGGTTGAAAAGGATTTGCAAATCATTGTATTCCGTTTATATTTACACCTAACACAATTTCCCAACTCATATGGAAATGGGGTTTGTATAATGACCAGCCAGACAAGAACAGCATCCATTCAGAAAACACATTTGCTGGTGAGAGATCGTCTTAACCTCGAGATTCAGGTGAGAATTTGTTATCTGTATAACAGACTGCAGTAACACTCTTTTTACATTAAAATGTATACACATATGTACTGATGTGTATTTCTGGTCTTGTCATCCTCGTCCGGACAGAAGGATGTCACGGCAGTGCAGCTGGATCAAAAGAGACATCGGCGACACTTTACTGAACCAAGAGTTGCTTTATTACAAGCGAGCGTCATTATACAGGACTGCAGTTCCTAGAGGAGGTCAAGTCAAAAATGAGGCACTCCTCACTTGGAGAAGCCAAAGCATCAGTTTTATATTCCTCCTTCCTGTCTCTGGGTGTGTGTGC
Organism: Nerophis lumbriciformis; assembly: GCF_033978685.3. NCBI lineage: Eukaryota > Metazoa > Chordata > Actinopteri > Syngnathiformes > Syngnathidae > Nerophis > Nerophis lumbriciformis. The sequence goes on along the minus strand of NC_084557.2, from coordinate 33,638,967 downwards.
TGGGTCAGGAGCGTGCCTCCTGACCGTAAAGGGGGCCGGGGTTGTATGTAAGTGACTGAAAATGTTACGGCACACGCGCAGCCTGCTTCTCTCTCCTCGGCGGGAGCACCTAGAAGCTCCGCTGTGAGCTCCGCAAGACACGCCCCCACGCTTGCCGCGCAGACCGTGCCACGCGCCGCCGCAGCTGGAGGCGATCAGCAATCAGCGCACCTGGACCTGATGAGAGGGAGCTGAATAAAGGACCAGTGGACCCAAGGATTCTGGCGGGAACTTAGTTTACCCTTGGTGTACCGTAAGCCGAAGACTTATGCTCTCTCTCTTTCTCTGCGTTTTCCTTCCGTGTCTGACGTCCTTGTTTGTTCTCCCGTAGTTCCTTCCCGAGTCTTACCAGTTGTTTTACCCCCATGGTTTTGGACTGCCTTCCTCGATCCTCGACCCTCGCTCTGGACACAAACTCTGACGCCTCTCTCTGCCCCACGGACCTCACGTGGATCACGGACCCCTTTTTGCCTAGCCCCGCTTCCTCATCCAACATCACGGTAATACACAACAGCTAACTACACACCTAGTCTAACACCTCTCACTCTTGGATTTTGTCACACACTCCATTTCCTTAGTTTAGTTAGTATTGTTTTGTATTATATATATATATATATATATATATATATATATATAATAAATAATCTTTGAACATACTTCCCCCTGGTGTTTTTGCTGTCATCTCCCCTCTGTAACCATAACAGAAAAACAACAGATGCAGATTGTAGCTTAGATGTTTACATTTAGTCTCTTCTCACGAATAGGGCCATCATCGTTGCATACCAAGGTTCAATTTTATTGCTTTTTCTTCCGCGAGAACTAATCCAATCCACACATAAATGTCAGTACCAAAGGGCCCAATGTTATTATGTGCTTAAAGTGAAATGCCTACTAGTTAATATGGTGGTTTGCTTGCTCCCAGATGAATATAAACATTCACCATAAGTAGAACATAATATGAGTTAATTAATTCACTTCAGTACGATGTAAATACATCTAAATCCAGACCAGGACGATTTATACATCTGAAAGTGTTGTCTTACTTTGTCTGCATAGTAATGAATGCTTAAAGGTATTTAGACAATAATAACAATTGTTGTAAAAGCTAATGTTGCCAGAGAAATATAATAATTTGCATGTCCATACTAAAATTAGCTTTTACTGCTGTTATATGGCCTTTTAATAAACAGATAGGTATGCTTTATAATGCTTTGTGTTTTGTATCATTTTCCCTGCGTGACATTTGCACAACACTTGGAGGTGTGAGTTATTATTTCATTCCCAGTGTAATCATGGTAATTATTTCAATAGCTTATATTTTTTTTGTCGGATGGTTATGTTGCCTGCGGCGTCAAATGAGTATTACCGGTCATTTTCCTGCTACAATAGTTTGCCATTTCCCATCTGGCAGCACTGGAACCTGTGGCGTGGCTCAGATGGTTGAGCGGCCATGCCAGCAACTTGAGGGTTCCAGATTTGATACCAGCTTCTGCCATCCAAGTCACGGCCGTTGTTTTCTTTGGCACGACACTTCACCCACCTTGCTCAAACTGGTGTGTGAATGTGAATGAATGTTTGGTGGTGCTCATAGAGGCTGTAGACCAGGGGTATCAAACTCATTTTCATTGAGGGCCATATCGCTGCTTTCAGAGGGCCGATTTTTTTTATTATTATTAATTGACATTATGCATGCTGGTAATAACCTGTGATTAATCATGATTACATTTTTTTATGTATAACTTGCTTTAAAATCATAAATAAAGGTGACAAGCAGATATTGAACGATTTGTTTTAATCTCACAAAAATAGTTTTGCAATACAGTATATAATAATATAATTGGCATGATCAGATATTAAAGTTAAAAATATGCATTTTTTTTTTCTGTCAAAATTGATAGAACGAATGCATTTAGTAAAAAAAAAAAAAAAGTATTTTATTGAAACACATTTTTTCCAGGCTTTCGTGGGCCACGTAGAATTATGTGGCCTAATTTTGTTGTGATGCCCCGCTGGATGCATTGAACAATGTAACAAGGTTTTCCAAAATAAGAGAACAACTTCAACTCAAGTTATGGAAAAAACTGCCAACACGGCACTGCCATATCTATTATTTAAGTCACCAAGTGCAATATTTTTTTTAACATGCCTCAAAACAGCAGCTTTTGAATTTGGGACATGCTCTCCCTGAGAGAGCATTAGGAGGTTGAGGTGAGCGGGGTTGGGGGGGAGGGTGGGGTTGTGGTTGGGGGTGGGGAGGGGGTAGCGGGGGTGTACATTGTAGCGTCCCGGAAGAGTTAGTGCTGCAAGGGGTTCTGGGTATTTGTTCTGTTGTGTTTATGTTGTGTTACGGTGCGGATGTTCTCCCGAAATGTGTTCGTCATTCTTGTTTGGTGTGGGTTCACAGTGTGGCGCATATTTGTAACAGTGTTAAAGTTGTTTATACGGCCACTCTCAGTGTGGCCTGTATGGCTGTTGATCAAGTATGCTTTGCATTCACTTGTGAGTGTGTCAAGAGCCCGAGATATTATGTGACTGGGCCGGCACGCGAAGTCAGTGCCTTTAAGGTTTATTGGCGCTCTGTACTTCTTCCTACGTCCGTGTACACAGCGGCGTTTTAAAAAGGCATAAATTTTACTTTTTGAAACCGATACCGATAATTTCCGATAATACTTTTTAAAGAATTTATTGGCCGATAATATCGACAGTCCGATATTATCGGACATCCCTAAAGCAAATGCATGGGCAATAATATAATAAGGCGATTATACTTTTATATTCTTACATTCACTGTTACAAGCGGCCCTCTGAGGGCAACCATGACTGCGATGTGGCCCTCGATGAAAACAAGTTCGACACCCCTGGTCCAATCCATTATTATTATTATTATTAAGCGGTAGAAAATGGATGGATTATTTTTATTATTATTATTATTATCATTTGTATTACAGATCCAGATCCAGGTTTAAGATTCCAACCCAGAACCTCTGACTGGTGAGGAAGAAGCTACAACCATGCTTCCACCGTGCTGCCTAAAGCGTACCAATGTGTGAAATAAAACGTTCTACTGTAGCTCAACGCCACCTAATATGTATATTATTTATAATAGTTGTGTCAAACCCTGGTACCTTTTAGAAGCAGGGTAGAGTTCCACTGTTACCACCTCGATGCCGTTCCACGCAGCCACACTGACGCCACAGAAGAGACACTGTAGAGCAATGATTGCAGATTGGCTGAAGCTCAGGAAGAGGAAAAAGGTGCAGCCCGCCGAGATGAGCATGGAGCCACCTAGGTGGAGCAGGATGAGGAAAAGAATGACAAAATCACACAAATGCTTGGCACTCCATTTCATAAATGTCAGTCTCAGCACATCCGAAGCTTTAAGGCCTGGGTCATACATTTTGTGCATTCATTTGAAAATCAATCCATTGAAGGTTCTAATATGCTAAGATATTGGAAAAAAGATCAACAGTTAGTTTGATATAAAATAACATATCATAATTAATTTATCTGTTTTAGAGAATATGCTAAGGGCCAAAAAGAAAAAAGATCTGGTGACAGACAATGCCTGGCGGGTGTCATGTCTGTGTGATCATGTTTTGTTTTGGTTATGTTCAGGTTTGGTTTTTGGACTCTTTGTGCACTCTTGTTTGTTTTGTCACCATAGCGACCATTAGTTTTCACCTGTCCTTATGTCACGCACCTGTCTCACACTTACGCACCTGTAAATAATCATGTCACTGCTATTTAAGCCTGTCTGTTTCTGTTGATCGTCCTGGTGACATTATCCTTACTATCTCTGTTTACCTCTGCTACCTTTCATTCCAAGCCATAGTTCCATGCCATAGTTTTCATGCTGTTTCACGCCACAGTAAGTGTTGTTTTCGTTTTCATGATCATAGTTTCTGCCTTTGTGCAAGTTTTGTTTCATTAACCAATGTTGTTCTCCGCCATTGTGCGCGCCTTTTGTTTGCTTCCATTTTGTAGTCTGTTAAAACATGTCCCTACCTTCACGACTTGTCCGCGCCAACTTCCTTTGCATTCCGGGAAAACACAACACCCCAAGGTCCACGTATTGACAGCGGGCCGCACTTTAAGATCATGCTGGCACCATAAACACGATGCTGTTCTTGGCTACGATGCAATCTTTAATAATACTAGGGTTTTATCAGTTTCTTATCAAAACCACCATATAGAGAACATACAAACACTTTATTTATCAAATCCAGAATATCGAAATTCAATGATTTGGTGCATTTGCAAACTGCTAAAATTATGCAAAAAGTAAACTATAACCTGCTAATCAAGAATGTACAACAATTATTTTCAACAAATAAGAAGAAATTCAACCTTAGAGGAATATCTGATTTAAAATATGTGTATGCACGTACAACACTTAAGACCTTTAGCATATCAGTATGTGGAATTAAATCATGAAATGGATTAAGTAAAGAAATTAAACAATGTACTAATATGATTCAGATTAAGAGGCTGTTCAAACTGAAAGTGTTAGCAAAGTGCAAAGAAGAAGAATTATGGCAAAAGTCATGAATTTATTGAAAATGAAATGTTATCAATCTCGTCAAGCAAATCATAACTGATGTACCTACGTGTGAGAAGAACTGATGAATTTAGAACACAGTGATATCAATTGAGTACAAATTGAGAAAAGGAAGTATGTGTTAGTAATTGCTATGAAGAGAAAAAGAGGGAGGGTTAGATAAGTCTTGCTTCTTCCTACTCCTTTTTGGATATGTTATAAAGAAAGTATGAAAAATATGTGATATATCATATTGATACTGTATACATGTTCGAAATAAATTTCAACCAGCCAACCCCTATCATGTTACTAATTTCCTCTACCTATAGTAAAAAAAAACCAGCATCTACCTATATCTTGACAAAATAACAAAAACAAAGAATTGTCTGTTTTTTGGGAACAGTTGGTAATGTTTATGTGCCGTACAACTTTTCATTAACAAAAGTCACCTTAATTTGTGTTCCTAAATTTGTGTTGGATGTCTTAGATCAGGGGGGTCAAACGTATGGCCCACGGGCCGGATCAGGCCAGCCAACAGGTTTGATCCGGCCCGCGGGATGAGTTTTCTCAGTATAAAAATGAGCCGACATTTTTGAATGAAAGAAACTGCTGTTCTTAATGTGTCCACTAGATGTTGGAATAGCAATTCTTTGTATCTTTGTAGATGATGCTACATATGTAAAAAAAAAAAAAAAAAACACATAATGTTAGTACATCAGTCAAAGAAAATGTGCAAACTACAAAAATAATATCCTGTAACTTGATTTTGATATAATTTTTTTATCTTGATGGATTGAAAATTAACACCAATAAGTTGACTGATGAACATTATTACATAATTTATTCAGAACGTATAAATAACGACAGATAATGATAGAATACTATTAACCGCAACATGTAAGTGTAGAAAAACCCAGTAACATTATGATTTGTACATTTTCAGAATGCGTTGTTCCTATTTTTAAACAAAGAAACAATTTGAAGTTGTCTTTATTTTTAAGTTATTGTGCTGTGATTTTACCAATCCGGCCTACTTGGGAGTAGATTTTTCTCCATGTGGCCCCCCATCTAAAATGAGTTTGACACCCCTGTCTTAGATGAAGAGAGCATTTATGATTTTGGTTTACTGTCATGATCCGTGGTCGGATCATGTTTTGTGTTATCGGTTTGTTTTGGACTCCTTTTTAGTTCCTGGTTATGCACTTCCTGAGTTTAGTCACCATGGTTACTTATGATTTTCACCTGCCTTTTCGCGCACCTGTTGCTCATCAGAGACTCTATTTAGTTCTGCCTTTTCCGGTCACTCATTGTAGCTTCGTTCTCTCACAGTTGTGGTTGCAGCTTGCTGCGGGATCGTTCCTCCAATGCTACACGGACTACTCCGGACGACAGCATGAGGTAGGAGTTGGTTTATTTAACTTAAATAGTAAATGGATACAAACAGACAAAAAATAAACAAAAGGAAAGTGTGCCGTTCGCACGAGAAGCTAAAACAAAAACTTACTCAGCACCGGAATCAGGAATCAAGACCAGGAATAAACAAACGTGACTGTTGCATACAGCAAACAACGAAGCTACAATGAGTGACCGGAAAAGGCAGAACTAAATAGAGTCTCTGATGAGCAACAGGTGCACAAAAAGGCAGGTGAAAATCATAAGTAACCATGGCGACTAAACTCAGGAAGTGCATAACCAGGAACTAAAAAGGAGTCCAAAACAAACCGATAACACAAAACATGATCCAACCACGGATCATGACATTTACAGAGTAAACAACTAAAAACTAAGATTTGGGCATTTTTTTTCCTTAACGCATACATTTATCTAAATATGGCTAAGGACACGCATTATTGTGGGTTTCCTGGAAATAATTTTCATCACTAAAGGAAAAATCTAATCTTAAGGAGAGAATCAGGTATGTCTCTTTTTATTTTTGGTCGTCAGCTTGAAGCGCCCCTCTGTCTCCGACTGACTGGTCGTCATGTGATAGTGTGTGACGGTTATGATTTTGTTTACTAGTTTCGATGACCCGCCTTATCTTGCCTCTGATTGGCCAGTCCATAATGTTTTGCCCTAACGTTAGCCAATTGTGACTCATCATACCAATCATCATGGATTTTCTCCGCATGTAAGGATGTTGTCATTTATCCAGGTCATTGTATTTTCTCCATATTTTTTTCACTTTCTCTCTTTGTAGTTTGTAACTTTGATGTAACTACATGGGTCTAAAAGTAAATAAGTTACAGGAAAAGCTACTTGTCCAAAAAAAAAGTAGCTAAGCTACTGCCAAGCTATTGGAAAATATAGTTAGGCGACATACATTGGCTCCTGTGATAGTGTTTACTCACATGTATCCTCTGTATTCAGCCATGCAATCAATTTGTCCATATAGTTGCATATGTGTGTATGTTGTGTGTGTGTGTGTGTGTGTGTGTGTGTGTGTGTGTGTGTGTGTTTGGTATATGTGTCCGTGCGTATGTATGTGATAATGGGAGATATGGGTCATCGGGGTGTTGTTTTTAAACTTTATAAAGCACTTTGCGCTGCTTTTCTTTTATGTATGAAAAGCGCTTCACAAATAAAGTTTGATTGATTGATTGACAGCTTAGCTACATGTAGCTTGTTACTGCCCATCACTGCTAACAACCAAATTCAATGAAGAAGGCAATGCTACTACTGTATTAGCACAGAAAAAAAGTGCAAAAGCATGATGGAGCAACGTGTTCCCTCTTCATATTTCTGACTGCCCCTCATATATGCCTGCCATGATTACAGTAGTCAACAATTGTGTTGTGTGTGTTTATTTTGAACACAATTTAGTCAACACACGTTTTTCTGATATTCCTTAATCTCATAAAGTATGGATGGTGCAAATACAAAATACAATAAGCATCAGAAGCGTGAGCCAGGTAAAATGAACATCACCTATAATCTTGACTCTGCCAATCTTCTCCATGAAGAGGGCAGAGATGATGTTGCCAGGCAACACAGCCAGACTGCCCAGGAAGCTGACCAAATATATGAGGACGTCGTTCTCCTCAACAGTGTCCAGGTGGCATCCATGTTTGTCGTGCTCAAAGGTGTTGTTTTCCATTTTACAATCAATGAACTTCTCCTTCAGGTCTGCAGAACACAGGAAGGTGGACAAGATGGTAGAAGATGCATTTGTGTGTCATACTGTACACTAGTGTTGTCCCGATACCAATATTTTGCTACCGGTACCAAAATGTATTTTGATACTTTTCGGTACTTTTTGATACTTTTTTTTTATAAATAAAGGGGACCACAAAAAATCGCATTATTGGCTCTATTTTAACAACAAATCTTAGGGTACATTAAACATATGTTTCTTATTGCAAGTTTGTCCTTAAATAAAATAGTGAACATACAAGACAACTTGTCTTTTAGTAGTAAGTAAGCAAACAAAGGCTCCTAATTTAGCTGCTGACATATGCAGTAACTTATTGTGTCATTTATCATTCTATTATTTTGTCAAAATTATTAAGGACAAGTGGTAGAAAATTAATTATTATTCTACTTGTTCATTTACTGTTAATATATGCTAATTTTCTCTCTTAACATGTTCTATCTACACTTCTGTTAAAAAGTAATTGTCTTGTACCGTGTTGTGGAAATAAGTTGAGCCAACACACGACGTGCTGCTAACTGTACTTTTATTCACGACTCTTGGGAATAACACATCACATGTCAGGCAACACTTAAACAGGAAGTACCTCATTTCTTGGGCCAATCATATTCGTGTATACTTCAGGGACCGCTCGGAGATCGTATTACCTAAGAATATTACATCCCCTTCTTTTAGAAAAATATGGAACACAACATTTAAGAAAACACACCCTGTGCGATAACCATTACTGAAACGTATTGAAATTCAAGTAGCACATGTACGACTGTCATAAAGTAAGAATTCAACAACAGATTTCAATTATCACTTAACTTGCTTGAATGTCATACTGTTGTAAATAGAAACACAATCACAATGTTATTGAATTGTACATATCTGAACACCATTGAGCATAATTTCTATAAGTCCATAACAACTCTGGGCCTAACCTCACGTCCAGACCTTGTCTGATACCGCACAGGCTGTGGGGCTGTTTCTTCTGTTATCTTTGAGGTGTGTGGTGTGTCAGTGTGCGGTGCATGTTGTGTGTCATGTTTTGTGTTTTCTTCAGTCTGAGTGGTCAGTGTCTCTCTTGTGTCCAAGAGATGTCGTCTATTTCGCCTATATTCTTGTCCTCCTGATGCACGTATGTGATATGATCTTTCGGTATCAGCTGAACGAATGACAACTGCTGGTTTCCAGTAGCCTTTCTCCTGAAAACGGATGTATTGTCCTTCATGCAAAGGTGACATTTGCTTAGCTGATCTGTCATAGTATTCCTTCTACTGGTGTTGTTTGTTGGTTCTCATGATGTGAACATCCTTGTGGCTGATAGTTTTGGGTTGCAGCTGCTGATGGGTGTTAGGCAGGATTGAGCGTGTGCGACGACTCATGAGCAGCTGAACTGGTGATTTGAAGTTGTCCACTGGGGTATTGCGATATTCAAGCAGACTCAGATAAGGGTCTTTCTGATCAGCTTTGGCCTTTTCCATAAGGGACTTTGCAATGTGAACCGACTTCTCGGCTAACCCATTACTTTGAGGATAGCATGGGCTGGAGGTAATATGTGTGAACCCCCATGTGTTGGCAAAAACATCAAACTCTCTACATCTGTACTGTGGACCATTGTCTGATATAACAGTCTCTGGTATCCCGTGTCTTGCAAAAGAAGATTTTAGTTTATGTATAACAGCAGCAGCTGTGGTGCTGTTTAATCTGTTTAGCTCAAAGTATCTGCTGTAATAGTCTACTGTGACTAAATAATCATCATTGTTCCAAGTGAACAGGTCAGTAGCCACTGTTTGCCATGGCCTGTCTGGGATCTTGTGACTTATCATTGGCTCTTTAGTGTTTGATGGTTTATGTTCATTGCAGATGTGGCATTTACCAACTAACTCCTCAATCTGTTTGTTCATCCCAGGCCAGAAGATGATGTCACGCGCTCTTTGTTTACACTTTTCCATACCCATGTGACCTGCATGGATACGGGATAACATCTCTGTGCGCAGTGAGTTGGGTATGATGATTTTTTCCCCCTTGAACAGGATGTTATTCATCTGCGAGAGCTCGTCCCGGTAGTTCCAATACTCCGCTATGTTCTGAGGGCATCGTTTCCTCTCCTCGGGTCATCCTGACTTAATTATCTTTTTCAGCAAGATGAGTTGAGCATCCTTTCCAGTCTCCACCTTGATGTCTTCAAGTCTGGTGTCACTGACAGGTAGGTTGCTATAAACGGTGTGCACCTGCATGTCCATACCTTCACTGAGGCTGGTGTCCTGGTCAGGCAGTGACTTTCTGGAGAGAGTGTCTGCGACAGGAATATCTTTGCCTGGTCTGTGAGTGATGGTGAAGTTATACCTCTGTAGCTGTAGCATCATTCTTTGTAACCTTGGAGGCGCTGCTGCAAGTGGTTTTTGCAAAATGGATTCAAGTGGCTTATGGTCACTTTCCACGGTGATGTGCCGACCATATATGTACTGGTGGAAACGCTTGCACCCAAACAGAATAGCAAATAACTCCTTCTCAATTTGTGCATAATTGACTTCACAATCAGTTAGTGACTTAGATGCATAGCCTATGGGCTTTCCTTCTTGTAATAGTACTGCCCCTAATCCATATTTTGATGCGTCAACTTGGAGTCTGAGTTCCTTGCTCGGGTCAAAATACCTTAACACTGGACCTGGTTCCTGAGTGAGGAGCTCTTTAATCTTTCCGAATGCTTCCTCCTGCTGTGCATCCCATCTGAATTCACTCAAATCTTTTAATAGGTGACGCATGGGTGCATTGACATCAGACAGTCCAGGGGCAAATTTGGACAAGTAGTTAATCATGCCAAGGATTGTTTCCAGCTCACCTTTGTCTCTTGGTGGCTCCATGTCCTTCACAGCTGCAATCTTGGCTGGATCAGGCTTGATTCCATCCTTGGTGATTCGGTGCCCAAAGTAGCTGACTTCAGTAGCACAGATTGTACTCTTATCTGGGTTGAGCTTAACTCCTCGCTCCCTGGAGCGCTGCAACATTGCACGGAGGTTGGTATCATGTTCTTCTTTAGTCTTGCCATAGATGAGGATATCATCGACTATTGCTGTGACACCCTGCAAACCCTCATAAGTCTCGTCAACTTTACGCTGAAACTCATCTTGAGCCGAAAATCAGTCCAAAAGGTAAGCGGAGGAATCTGTATCGTCCGAAAACAGTGTTGAAGGTTGTCAGCTTTGAGGACTCATCTGAGAGCTTGATGGCCCAGTAGCCTGACCTTGCATCCATTACACTGAAGAAACAGGCTCCTGCCAATTTGGATGTGGTGTCCTCAAGGGTAGGCAAGGGGTAGTGCGGGCGTTTGATGACTTTATTTAGATCCCTTGGATCCAGACATACTCTTAGTTTTCCTGTGCGTGGTTTTTCTGCTGCTACCATTGAATTAACCCATTCGGTTGGTTCAGTGACTTTTACAATGATGTCTTGTTTTTCCATGTTTTGTAATTCCTCTTTGAGGCGGTCACGAAGGGCCAGAGGGACGCGCCTAGGTGGGTGAACTACAGGTACTGCTTCGGGTTTAATGTGAATTGTACACTCTCCAGGAAACAGTCCTATTCCTGTGAACACATCAGCAAACTCATCCATAACCGATGTCTCAGGTGTGCTGTGCACAGACAGTATAAGTTTAATGAGTCCAAAATCCAAACAGGCTTTTAATCCTAACACAGGAGGAGCTTGTGTGTCAACGATGTGGACCTTTAATGTCAGATGGATGCTTTTGTACTGGCATTTAATGTTGCATTTTCCTCTGACGGATAACTTCTCACCCCCATAGCCATAGAGAGGGCGTGTTGTTGGTTGTAGTGTGTCCTGTATCCCAAGCCTTTGGAAAACATTAGTGGGAATGACATTAGCTGAAGCCCCGGTGTCTAGCTTGAAGGTGACAGTAGTTTTACTTGGTCCAACAAACACATCTGCATATGCCTGTTCAGTTTCTCTTTTGTTACCGCTGCCTTGTGTAACTGCATCAATAAATAATTCTTCATTGTCTGTCTTGCTGAGTGAGTCAATTTCACTTACAGTGTGCACTCCTGTACTCTGCTTTGAGCGGCATACTTTTGCGAAATGGTTCCATTTGCTGCATATTTTGCACTGTTTACCTTTGGCTGGACAGTAGTCTTTTGCTCCATGAGGCTTGTTTCCGCAGTAGCCACAACTTTTATGACGCTCTCTGTCACCATCAGGTCTGTAGGTGTGCTCTGTTGCCTTGTCATGGCGCGTTTTCCAAGCTGTCTTCCTTGGATAATGGCGACTGATAGCATGGACAGTCTGCTCGTGCAGGCCGCTGTAGCCGCTAGCTATAGTTTTGAGCTGTGCTTGTGCCATGTCATGAGACCTGACTATATCTATAGCTTTATCCAATGTCAAATCGGAACCGACACTCAGTAGCTTTTCTCTTACTTTAGGTGAGTGGATCCCAAACACGACACGGTCTCTCACCATCTCCTCCTTGTTTGCATAATTGCAGTCCTTCACAAGCAGTCTCAAATCCGTCAAAAACTGTTCAAATGGCTCGTTGGCTCCTTGGACTTTTTCGTGAAATTTATAACGAGCAAATATTATGTTTGACTTCGGCATGACGTATGCTTCATAGCGCTCATAGTACGTAATCAGTACCTTACGTTCGTCGTCTGTAAGTGTCCATGTGTTATATATGTCCCGTCCTCTTTCGCCAATCCAAATGAGAAGATAGCTGCACTTTTCGTCCTCTCCTTTTTTCTTAAAAGGACCAGAAAACATCAACTCTACGTGGAGCTTAAACTTCCGCCATGCTTCGGGCAGGTTGCTCGCATCCCAATCCATTCGAGGTGAAGGAACTCCGGCGACGTCCATCTTGTTGCAAAATTCTTCTTTCCTTTTATTCTGACACCATGTCTTGTTCCGTGTTGTGGAAATAAGTTGAGCCAACACACGACGTGCTGCTAACTGTACTTTTATTCACGACTCTTGGGAATAACACATCACATGTCAGGCAACACTTAAGCAGGAAGTACCTCATTTCTTGGGCCAATCATATTCGTGTATACTTCAGGGACCGCTCGGAGATCGTATTACCTAAGAATATTACAGTAATAATCACTAATTCGTCTGTTGTTTGATACTTTACATTAGTTTTGGGTGATACCACAAATTTGGGTATCAATCCGATACCAAGTAGTTACAGGTTCATACATTGGTCATATTCAAAGTCCTCATATGTCCAGGGACATATTTCCTGAGTTTATAAACATAATATAAGCTTTAAAGAAACCTACTACTACTACGGTGTGTAGTGAAGCATGTTTAGCTATTCCTCGTCCTGCAGGGATGATACTTGTAAGAAACTTACTTTATTAGTCGCCATGGAGGCGAGAATTAGTGATTTAGAAGTAGCTAAAACACTGCCGACTGCGGATGGACTTTAGCCGCTAGCAAGCTAGCCATGTCTTAAAGCACCTCTTCCTGAGGGCGTTTAAGTGTTATAACTTCACCTTTATCTTTACTTTTCAGACCAAAATGCATCCGTTCTCCCTTTTCTGTCTACACACCGTGTCTGCCTGTAAGTACTCCGTGATTACGCGCTGCCGAACATGCTCGTATGCTCGTAAACCAGCAATGTCACGGCGTTATGACGACAGGGGGGGCTGGGACCGGTACTTTTTATTAGTATTCATTAGTATCGCGGTACTATACTAATACCGGTACACCGTGCAACCCTACTGTACACTGAAAGTAATGGCAGAACTAGTGACTAAAAAGTAGCGTATTGTCTGTCCTTCATCCAGAAGAACAGACATTTAGGATGTCAAATGTCACTAATGTTTCAAAAGAGTGCTTGTGAATAAGTATAACACCAGCCCTTGATTGTGTGTGGAATTTGTTCCTGGTGAGTAGAGTGGTTTTTGAGCAGTGTCAGAAAAGTTCTATGACTGCTGTCACAAAAGATATACAGTAGTGCCTCGGCTTATACATTTAATTGGTTCTATGACTAAGCTCTTAAAGGCCTACTGAAACCCACTACTACCGACCACGCAGTCTGATAGTTTATATATCAATGATGAAATCTGAACATTGCAACACATGCCAATACGGCCGGGTTAGCTTACTAAAGTGCAATTTTAAATTTCGCGCGAAATATCCTGCTGAAAACGTCTCGGTATGATGACGTCAGCATGTGACGTCACGGATTGTGGAGGACATTTTGGGACAGCATGGTGGCCAGCTATTAAGTCGTCTGTTTTCATCGCAAATTTCCACAGTATTCTGGACATCTGTGTTGGTGAATCTTCTGCAATTTGTTCAATGAACAATGGAGACAGCAAAGAAGAAAGCTGTAGGTGGGAAGCGGTGTATTGCGGCCGACTGCAGCAACACAAACACAGCCGGTGTTTCATTGTTTACATTCCCGGAAGATGACAGTCAAGCTTTACCATTGGCCTGTGGAGAACTGGGACAACAGAGACTCTTACCAGGAGGACTTTGAGTTGGATGCGCAGACGCGGTACCATGAGTACGCATGCAGCTGCGGCTTCCAAACATTTGATTTCTTGCCCGTACGTGCGTGCCGCTATGTGCATATCACGTACGTAACTTTGGGGAAATATATGTGCTGTATGAACTTTGGGGAGGTGAACAGTACTTTGGGCTGTGGGATTGAGTGTGTTGTGCAGGTGTTTGAGTTGTATTGGCGGGTTATATGGACGGGAGGGGGGAGGTGTTTGTTATGCGGGATTAATTTGTGGCATATTAAATATAAGTCTGGTTGTGTTGTGGCTAATAGAGTATATCTATATGTCTTGTGTTTATTTACTGTTTTAGTCATTCCCAGCTGAATATCAGGTCCCACCCGCCTCTCACAGCATCTGAATCGCTCCCACTGCCCTCTAGTCTTTCACTCTCACTTTCCTCATCCACGAATCTTTCATCCTCGCTCAAATTAATGGGGAAATCGTCGCTTTCTTGGTCCGAATCGCTCTAGCTGCTGGTGGCCATGATTGTAAACAATGTGCAGATGTGAGGAGCTCCACGACCTGTGACGTCACGCTACTCGTCTGCTACTTCCGGTACAGGCAAGGCTTTTTTTATCAGCGACCAAAAGTTGCGAACTTTATCGTCGATGTTCTCTACTAAATCCTTTCAGCAAAAAATGGATATATCGCGAAATGATCAAGTATGACACATAGAATGGACCTGCTATCCCCGTTTAAATAAGAAAATCGCATTTCAGTAGGCCTTTAATACAAAATTATTGTATCTTAAATTAATGTTCCCCATTATATTGAATAGAAATTCAAATATAATGAGAAAAAACACCACAACATGTAACATGTTTTTAAATAAGTGCTATGAATTTATTTTATGTAGGTTGTTTTAAAAGCACTGAACTGGATTGCTGTTCAATTTCATTGTTTCCATGCAAAGACAAAGGTATTCTGATTCTGATTCTGAACTTCTGATTCCCGGGCGCGGCCACCGCTGCTGCCCACTGCTCCCCTCACCTCCCAGGGGGTGATCAAGGGTGATGGGTCAAATGCAGAGAATAATCTCGCCACACCTAGTGTGTGTGTGACAATCATTGGTACTTTAACTTTAACTTTAACTTTACATCTTAAATATTTGGGCACGATGACGCCGCTGTATTGGCAGGAGGTCTGTGCTCTAGATGTCTCCCTTTGATTTTCATGTTTTTGGCCTTTTGGATCGGGCCCCTTTGAGAGTGGGCAACAAGGAGTGGCATTTTCGTGGCCTCTGCACTGCTGGTGTGTATTTCTGGTCTTGTCATCCTCGTCCGGACAGATGGGTGACACGGCAATGCGGCTGGATCCAAAGAGACGTCGGAGGCTTTACTGAATTAAAAGTTGCTTTATTACACGCCTGCCCTGTTATCATTGTTCCGAACAGGTGGAAACCTCCAATACCCTCAACGGAAAGAATTGCCAGGCACAGACTCTCCACTTCAAACGTTACGTCAGGACGGACACGTTTTCCGAATCTGAGCTTCGTGTCTATTGCGTTGAGAGACCAGGCAAGCAATTCCATGGTTAGCTTTGGAGGGCAGTGCAAAAAGAGGCTCCAAAAAGTTGAGACACGATTAGACAAAGAAGCAAAAACAGGGGAAAGATAAGGGAGAGGGAAGGGAAGCATCTGCTTTTGTTGAGAGCACAGATGATATCGTTGTAAACGTGTTGGTTGATCGTCTGGCTGTGTGGCATCGCAATGGATGCTGCCATTCAATTCAAGTATGATCAACATTAACAGTCATAGAACTTCTCTGACACACCTAGTAAGTATGGTATTTTTCTACATGTAGTATTTCACATTGATCTACACAGTTTTTCCTCCTACTTTCAATCATAGCTAAACTCGAACCAACCTGAGCTGCTCCGTCTGAACCCACCTGTATCGATGAAGAACGTGTTGCGTATGGTGCAGTTCTCAAACAGAGTGTCGGTGGACCTGATGTCCTCAAAGTGACAGTCTTCAAACAATGAGTCCTCAAACTTGACGGATTTCAGCTCTATTTTGATGAACCTATGGGCATGGGATGTGATACAAAAACAAGCCAACAGACAAAGAAAACATGGACTCTAACTTCTATTGCTGTGGTATTGCAGAATGAACAGAATGGTCTCAGTAATACATAGCAGTCCATCACTACTGGATAGTCCTGCTATGGAAACAAGTTTTGCCGCATATATAGACATGAAAGTCACGGTTAAAATGGCAGCAATGATGATCTCCAGAGTTCAGGAGGAAAACTTGTTTGCAACTTTTCACAGTATTAAAGAGAAGTCCCATTCTGCCTGATTTAATTCTGCAGATAGCATAGAAGTCAAGTAATATACAGTTGTAGGAGCCACATACTGTATAATGAAAACTGTGTTCAATGTCCTTTAATTGCACTGATGATGCAAATTCCAGCTATAGAGCACCAAGTTGTTGTTTTGGCTAAGAAGAGACAAATGATTATCTTAAACCGTATCACTCACTGTTGATGATGAGTCACATTATTAGGAATCTACGAATCTACGTTGTCATGATCCCACATGGCCGTTTTGACATTGTTCACTATTTTCCTGTGTTTTGTATCACGACTTGTTCTGGGCTTATTTTGGTCCTTTTCCCTGTTAGGCACTTTGTGTTGCCATACCTTCACTTTCTGCTCTGTTTGCTGCCAGCACACCTGTTTTCCACAAGTCCATCTAGCCTATTCAGTTTCAGCTTTTGCTCCTTACCGGATCATATTGCTTTGTACCTTGACAAGCGTTTGTCTTCTGTACACATCCGTGCTGCACTACATTTTTTTTGGCACAACCTTTATTTTCCAATTAAATGGACTTCTTGCCTGTACTTCGCCTTCCTTGCTCTGCATTCTGGGGTCCAAATTAACAACGTCAACATAAAAATGCAACAAAAGTACCCTTAAACTGCAACGTCTAAGACAGTGGTTCTTAACCTTGTTGGATTTACTGAACCCCACCAGTTTCATATGCGCTTTCACAGAACTCTTCTTTAGTGAAAAATTAAATGTTTTTTTCTTTTTCTTAATTTAATCTTAATTTATAAATAATAATCATGAAATTATGTTATTATATTAAATAAATACTAATAAAGATATATTTTACAAACAGAACGTTACAGGAATGTACACATGATCCCATGTTTACATCTCATTGTGCACAATGTGAATGTTTTAGTGGGAACTAAATGCGATATCGGAAGGAGGTACAAATTATTTCCAAAGCAGGACCCCCACCCAGACATACAATACTAGTAGTACACAGCTCATGAAAAACAATATGTTGTGTTCATGTCATTGTAAGTGGGCCAAAACACTTATTTTAGAAAATAATCCCATGGAAATGACTGCTATCGTTTGATTATAATAATAAAACATCTATCCATTTTCTACCGCTTGTCCCTTTTGGCGTCATTAACTTGGTATTTAGTCAGGTTTGGGATAGGTGTGCTGCTGGTGTGGCCACAGTGTGCACATCTAAGTTAAAGTACCAATGATTGTCACACACTAGGGTGGCGAAATTTGTCCTCTGCATTTGACCCATCACCCTTGTTCACCCCCTGGGAGGTGAAGGGAGCAGTGGGCAGTGGTGTCGCGCCCGGGAATCATTTTTAGTGATTTAACCCCAATTCCAACCCTTGACGCTGAGTGCCAAGCAGGGAGGTAATGGGTCCCATTTTTATAGTCTTTGGTATGACTCACAACCTACCGATCTCAGGGCGGACACTCTAACCACTAGGCCACTGAGTTAGAGAGAACATTGTTTGGGGGTATCCATAATACGCCGATAGGGAGAAGTTTTTATTTACACGATGAGTCGGGTGTGTCCTGACCTCCGCGGCGGAGGCTCCGCCGAACCCCTGAGGCCGACTCACCGAACCCCTAGGGTTCGATCGAACCCAGGTTAAGAACCACTGGTCTAAGATAATACTTCTATTTGTCAACATCTCACAAAATAGGAATAAATAAGTGACTCTTCATCCAACATCGATAGTTAAATGAAATTATCTTTTGGCCCATGGTGAGCTTTACAAGGCTTTGAGAATTAAAACCGCTATATATTTAGCAATTCAAAGTATACCGCTCACCGTGTCAATTAGGGGTGTCCCGATAAGTTTTTTACTTCCAAATATCAATATTGGAGCATTAAATATAGACAATACCAGCACGATGCATACATCACTTTTTAATTTGGAGGTTTGGACTCTAAGAGAAAGTTTGATTAAATTAAATCACTCAAAGAGAGAACAACGGTAGGTATGGAGAAAACTTAACTATTTATTATTAATCATCTAGAATGGATTTATGCTGTCTTTAAGTTAAAATAGAGAGGTAATTGTTTTTTTGGTCGACACCTAGTTGCCACAATAATCACTAAATTAAGCTCATGACTCAGTAAATTGAATGATCCAGACACATTTGTTACTGGATACTTTCTAGTCAAATGTAACTAAAACTACTTGATACATGTTAATATTGACAAATGCGTTTTAGACTGCAATATTGATCAATTATGGACACTTATTTTATATGTCTAGCTTGTGTGCTATTGTATGCTTAGCTGTTGTGTAGCAACTTGATCCTAATAGCTTATAGCCTACCATGTTTACCTTTCATAAATGACTCCACTGAAATACAAGAAAAGACCAAACTTGTGTGCTTATGGGAGAACATACTAGATGTCCAGCTTTGCAGAAGCAAACGTGCTGCAGGAATGCTTATACCAGACATTTTAAATTAACTCCTATAAAATTCGATATGTGTGTCATTTTGCTGACATCAGACCGATTCCAAAATCAAATTTGGACACCCCTAATGTCAATATCCAGTGATTTCCTTAATGTAATCCTGCTAAAGTTTATCACCTTCACAACTAAAGTATATAGCCATAAGTACATGCAGCAAAATCACTCACATAGCTAATGCTTCACGTACACACAAAAACACAGCATGCACATTGTGATACCAACAAATGAAATGGTTGATCTTGTGTAATTTGCACAAGGTGCTAGTGATCCTCTTTAAATGGAAAGGCTGAAATGCTGATACTGCCACATACATAATGCGGCAGATGCACACATCCCATTAAGATCATTTACAGTACTTCCACTGAGCAGGATTGTGCACAAAACGTGGAGGGAAATTAATTTCAACATTTAAATTTTAGACAAGCTAAATGGATTTATGGCTATGTATGGATCGGGAATTAAACGAGTTCAGTGTCCAGAGGATGGCAAAGTGGCACCTACTTGTCGTTGATGTATTCTCCTTCTTTATGGACTTGGTTCTCCAAGGAAAAGTTGAAGTGAAAGTTCTCCACCTTTTCTTTATGGATCACCTAAAAACAACATGGACCACAACCAACATTATTTTGTTATGGCAGTATGTTAGACCATTGGCGTTGTTAGGCCTGTTTTAGCCCCCTAAAATATTCTTAAACCCCCCTAAATAATTTGGGGAATGTTTTTTTTTTTTTACAAATACATGCCGAGTGACGCCCCTGTGTTAGACCGTATTAGGGATGGTTACCTTTCACATTCGAACCGATACAGTACCCATTCCTGATACCCGGGAATCGATGCCGGTGCTAAACAATACCAAGTTTTAGTACTTTTGTGTGTGTTCATGTGTTAATAAATGGTCATTTATTTATTTACAAAATTAAATTTTTTTATTTAACATTTAACATTCAGCTAATAATAAACTAGGCTGTCCAGTTGTTATGAGTTGTTTTCTTACACATTTGAGTCTCATTTGCTAATATTATAATGTAGATTTTGCATGCAGCTAGATGGCAGTAGTGTATAGGCTAGAGCAGGCCTGGCAATTATTTTGACTCGGGGGCCAAATTTAGAGAAAACAATGTGTCTGGTGGCCGGTATATCTATTTTTAGGAACACTTATAGAAAACCTCACAATAATGTCTGATTGAAAGCTAAAAACGTTATGACAGACCGCCTTAAAAACGGAATGGAATTTAAAAATTTTTTTACTGAATGAGACACCCAGAATGTACATGAAAATAAAGAATGTGGGATTTACAATATTAACTATGAACGATAAAACACTGAATATTGACAACATATGAACGTCACACCACCTCCCGATCGACATATTTTACAATCAAGCGAAACGCAAAAAAACTGCAACTAACACAGCGAAATATGAACACAAAAGGTAAAAAAAAAAATCACCTACAATCTGATATATCTGATACATCACTAAGCTTTAGAACTTTGTTGTAAAAATCTCCTTCCGCATCTGTCCCTGACACCCGCATTTCAGGCTGGCCGCTCTGGAAACACTGTGTGGAAACGCTCCCCACCCACACTGCTTGGTGCCTCGTCTGAGCTGCTGTGACTTAGATTTCCATAATAACTGATTAGATTACCATAGTAACTAATTAGAATACAATAGTAACTGGTATATCATGCAAAAGCGCAGATTCCAACCATTGAAATTAGAGATGTCCGATAATATCGGCAGATAAATGCGCTAAAATCAAATCAAAATAATATAATGATAATAAATCAAATAAAATAATATCGGAAATTATCGGTATCATTTTTTTAATTATCGGTATCGTTTTTTTTTGTTTTGTTTTTTTTAATTAGATCAACATAAAAAACACAAGATACACTTACAATTAGTGCACCAACCCAAAAAACCTCCCTCCCCCATTTATACTCATTCACACAAAAGGGTTATTTCTTTCTGTTATTAATATTCTGGTTCCTACATCATATATCAATATATATCAATACAGTCTGCAAGGGATACAGTCCGTAAGCACACATGATTGTGCGTGCTGCTGGTCCACTAATAGTACTAACCTTTAACAGTTAATTTTACTCATTTTCATTAATTACTAGTTTCTATGTAACTGTTTTTATATTGTTTTACTTTCTTTTTTATTCTAGAAAATGTTTTAAATTTATTTATTATTTTATTTTATAAAAAATTTTTAAAAGTACCTTATCTTCACCATACCTGGTTGTCCAAATTAGGCATAATAATGTGTTAGTTCCACAACTGTATATATCGGTTGACATCGGTATCGGTTGATATCGGTATCGGTAATGAAAGAGTTGGACAATATCGGAATATCGGATATCGGCAAAAAGCCATTATCGGACATCCCTAATTGAAATACTTTGTATAGTTTAAGACTTACAGTGATTTAAAAACATCACTGCACATCATAATGGCAGCTCCAGTTTCCATCTTAAAGATCAAAAAATTATTTGGGAATGTCCGGCGGGCCAGATTGAAAAGCTTAACGAGGCGCATGCGGCACCCGGGCCTTAATTTTCCCAGGTCTGGGCTAAAATGTGTACAATAAGGGTATCGAAATACATTGTTAGTGTTTGATTTTATGTGAATCGATAAGGGGGAATACTGACAAATCTCGGCTAGTATAAATAAAATAACTCAATTCGTTACCCCTCACTACACCATATATATTGAGGTGAAAAGGTCTGAGAAATCCCTATTGACGGCTTGTAGAACTTCCAATAATGACAATGACTTATGGAAAGCGATAACACACCTTGACTTTCAACTGATATTCTTCATACTGAAGGTGCTTGATCATGTCTGGGAACCACACGGAAAGGCCGTAGTAACTGTGACAATATGTGACATAAAGACAAATGTGAGGTAGTTTTTGAGTGCAACGACTGTATAGACATAACGCGAGCTGATTACCTGAAGGCCATGCAGAACCAGATAACGGCCATGAAGAGAGTGGCATAGCGCAATTCAGCAGACAGGAGAGATGCTACGTTCTTCAGCACCTGGAACCAAGACACAATCTCTGTAGAGCACGTCAACCTGAATCTCCCATGGTTGTGACGTACATACCAGTTTACAGAGCGTAAGCGAGCGGACTGCCCACCGTTGCACGGCTGTTCCTGTTGCACTTTGAATCTCAATTAACTCATCCTCCGCTGTCTTAGGAGCCTTGATGTGTGTAACCTAACGAGGAACAAAAGAAAACGAGCTGTAATCAATATGCTAAGTGATCTTAATTTCATTGACAATGAAAACCTTAACATCTTCAACATCAAGTTTTTTTTAACAATTAGAAGCAAATTCCTTTTTTTAACGTATAAAACATTCCCTAGGAAACTCATTTCATTAATGTCCCCAAGTTAAAAGTGAAAATAACATTTTATTCATATTTGGGGATGTTAATAATGCATTAGTTTACATTTCTTCACTCCCTGAGCAACATTTTGAGGTTAATTAGATGCTACATCTTCCGAGGTGTCAGTATAAGACAGCTCATCTGTTATTAAGTTCCCTCGAGACATTTTAATTAAAATTACCTCCAAACTTTTGAAAGTTTTCATCCAGACAATCTCATTGTTTGTTTTCCTCTTAGAGTACGTTGCACCACTGCCTTTTTAAACATTTAAGCTGGAGGTGTCAAACTCAAGCCCCAACTACATCATTTTATATGACCTGGGAGCAGTGTTGGGTTAGTTACTGAAAACCAGTAACTAGTTACAGTTTCTAGTTACTTTATTTCAAAAGTAGCTCAGTTACTTACACCAAAAAGTAATGCGTTACTGTGAAAAGTAACTATTTAGTTACTTCTTCTACAAACGTGTACTTTTTCGTTTTTTAAAGCTCCAATTAATGCCCTTTTAGCCTTCATTTCAGTACTGTTATTGTACTGGAGAATAATACAATCTGTTGATCAACTTGACATGCATTTGCATCACTGAACTCAGAAAGCAATGTGGTCTACATACAACACACAAAGACAAAGATATGTTTCAAAGGGACAATTTATTTCAGGCCAGAACAAATTGACAAAACTATTTTAAATAGCTGCAACATAACATACATAAGTAACAAACAGTATAATAACAACATAGCTGTAAACCTGGCTTCACCCAAGGAAGGCACACTTGACATACACAAAGCCTAACCAGGCATTTTTTCTCTCAAGGAATACGGAAATAAAATCATGTATTCAGGAGATCAACACTGTACTGAAGCCCAGAACACTCTACACATTTCCCCAGTTTTAGTTTAGAGATAAGGAAAGATTGCCCTGGCCCACTAGCATCCCTCTTTATGTTTGTGAACTTTATAGTCTATACATTTAGAGTGATGTAATAATCAAACACTCTAGAATGAAAGAGTATATAAGAGAATTGACAGAATGTGTGTACCTTCAATGATGAGCAGAGGCAGAGTTTGGAGTGTTTTCTTTAGCTCGCTTTCCATGTTTATGTACTCACTGTCCAGGTACTTGGAACATGTTTTCCGTGCCATTTGCTGTTTGACGCCGGTATCATGCTAATTAGCTGCCTGAAAGCGAGTGACTCCACTGTAGAAATAGCCTGCATGTCTTCTAGCACATACACTGCAATGGCTCTATCATTGTTGTCCTGGCTAGTTGTGCCTCCGTTAAAATCCTTAAGTGGAGCTGAAGTGGCATCGGAGTCTGTGTCTCTCTTTACTAGCTTCGTCGAAGCATGTTGCTTTTGTAGCTGTTTCAGCAGATTTTAATTGCTGTTTTGGGCAGTATTCCCGGGTGCGGTCACTGCTGCTGCTCACTGCTTCTCTCACCTCCCAGGGGGTGATCAAGGGTGATGGGTCAAATGCAGAGAATAATTTCGTCACACCTAGTGTGTGTGGACAATCATTGGCACTTTAACTTTAAGTAGATGGGATCTTTGATCCAAGACACAACTTACATTTAACTAAAATGTTCTTTTCTTTGTGCTCGACAAAAGAAAAGTAGTGAGAATGTTAAGAAACTCGACTTCTGGCTTCCCCATGATGTCTTGTTAGTTGTTATGAGAGTAGCGTATGTGTGTGTGTGTGTGTGTGTGTGTGGCCCTTTAAGATATGACAGCATGTGAGGTGAGTGACGT
The DNA here is from genome assembly GCF_033978685.3 of Nerophis lumbriciformis. NCBI lineage: Eukaryota > Metazoa > Chordata > Actinopteri > Syngnathiformes > Syngnathidae > Nerophis > Nerophis lumbriciformis. The sequence continues at coordinate 33,614,836 of NC_084557.2, read as the reverse complement.
CAGTGAGTGAGTGGGCGAGAGGGGTGAGGGAGCGCAACAGTGAGTGTGTGCAGGTGCTCTAGCTTGCTGGATAGCTGCGTGCACGGTGCAAGACACCAATAAAGTCACAAAGTTGCAACAAACCGCCGGCCTCGTCATTCACCCTCAAGTCCGGAGCTGTAAAGACCCACTGCCGGGTAAAGTGAAGGTTGTTAGCCCCGAAGTACATAGGGCCTGGAGGAACGTCTTCCCTGCGCTCCTCAACTACGGTATGGGAGCCCCACCCACACAAAGCACGCCTTTTCTTTTCCTTGTGACACAGAAGGACGACACCGCAGCGCTCCAATAAAACACACTCAGATCTTCTGTTTCTAGCCGATACTACATAAAAAATAACGTAAAATAACACAGTAACGCATCATGTAGTAACGGTAACTGAGTTACTGAATATAAAAAATAACGCGTTAGATTACTAGTTACCGCCAAAACTAACGGCGTTACAGTAACGCGCTACAAAGTAACGGGTTAGTCCCAACGCTGCCTGGGAATAATGTGCGTCAGTTAAGTACTTCATTTTTTCTTACTAAATGTATTTGTTATGTTACATTTTGACAGAAAAAATACATGCACTGCATGAAATTGCAAACCTTTCAAGTGTAATCCATCCATCCATTTTCTATCGCTTATTAGAGGGGCTGGAGCCTATCCCAGCTAATATTATATAATATTGCATAAAATATATTATCATACAGTCCACCGTTTTTTGTTTAGATAAAAATGCATGCATAAATATTTACTTGGCTTATGATTTTGAAGAGAGTTATTCATAAAATTGTACACTGTAAACATTCTTTTACGGTAAAAAACTGGCAGCTCATTCGACACAATTTTTGTGTAAAAAGCCCCAAAACTGTGGTAGCGTGTTTCCTTCTGTAAAAACAACAATCGTAGATTTTAAACTGGCAGCTCAGTCGTCAGAATTTTACTGTACAAAAACTGTGGTACCGATTTGGTCCACTTTGGACTGCAGTGTAAACATAGTCCACGTGTGCTTCCCAGCAGCCCACTGTCTTGTATTCTTGTCTTGTATAAGGATTAAAAGAATCATATTAGCTGCACGCTGCTTCCTGTTTCCGCATATTGGAATCACGACAGCGCCGTTTTTTGTGGGCAGTCTTATTTACGTGCCTCTACTTTGACTGTCATCTCCCCATCAGCCATGTTGTAGTTTTTAACATTACCATATGTACGACTGACAGATATGTTTTTTATTTTTATTAGAAATGGCAACAGCGTGTACATGCATGTGCATGTATGAGCCAGTCTGCCCCAAAACAAGAGGATAGAGAACAATTAGGAACTTATTGATAAAATGGCGGACTCGCGCAAAGCTCTTCAGGTAAGACTTACAAAGCATGTTTCCATATGAGTTGGGAAATTGTGTTAGATGTAAATATAAATGGAATACAATGATTTGCAAATCATTTTCAACCCATATTCAGTTGAATATGCTACAAAGACAACATATTTCATGTTCAAACTGATAAACCTTTTTTTTTTGCAAATAATCATTAACTTTAGAATTTGATTCCAGCAACACGTGACAAAGAAGTTGGGAAAGGTGGCAATAAATACTGATAAAGTTGAGGAATGCTCATCAAACACTTATTTGGAACATCCCACAGGTGAACAGGCAAATTTGGAACAGGTGGGTGCCATGATTGGGTATAAAAGTAGATTCCATGAAATGCTCAGTCATTCACAAACAAGGATGGGGCGAGGGTCACCACTTTGTCAACAAATGCGTGAGCAAATTGTTGAACAGTTTAAGAAAAACCTTTCTCGAGCAGCTATTGCAAGGAATTTAGGGATTTCACCATCTACTTCACGGTGGCAGAGGGGTTAGTACATCTGCCTCACAATACGAAGGTCCTGAGTAGTCTTGGGTTCAATCCCGGGCTCGGGATCTTTCTGTGTGGAGTTTGCATGTTCTCCCCGTGACTGCGTGGGTTCCCTCCGGGTACTCCGGCTTCCTCCCACTTCCAAAGACATGCACCTGGGGATAGGTTGATTGGCAACACTAAATTGGCCCTAGTGTGTGGATGTGAGTGTGAATGTTGTCTGTCTATCTGTGTTGGCCCTGCGATGAAGTGGCGACTTGTCCAGGGTGTACCCCGCCTTCCGCCCGATTGTAGCTGAGATAGGCTCCAGCGCCCCCCGCGACCCCAAAGGGAATAAGCGGTAGAAAATGGATGGATGGATGGCACCATCTACGGTCCGTAATATCATCAGAGGGTTCAGATAATCTGGAGAAATCACTGCACGTAAGCAGCTAAGCCTGTGACCTTTGATCCCTCAGGCTGTACGGCATCAACAAGCGACGTCAGTGTGTAAAGGATATGACCACATGGGCTCAGGAACACTTCAGAAACCCACTGTCAGTAACTACAGTTGGTCGCTACATCTGTAAGTGCAAATTAAAACTCTCCTATGCAAGGCGAAAACCGTTTATCAACAACACCCAGAAACGGCGTCGGCTTCGCTGGGCCTGAGCTCATCTAAGATGGACTGATACAAAGTGTTCTGTGGTCTGACGAGTCCACATTTCAAATTGTTTTTGGAAACTGTGGACGTCGTGTCAACGTGGCTTCATAGTAAGAGTGCGGGTACTAGACTGGCCTGCCTGTAGTCCAGACCTGTCTCTCATTGAAAATGTGTGACGCATTATGAAGCCTAAAATACCACAACGGAGACCCCCGGACTGTTGAACAACTTAAGCTGTACATCAAGCAAGAATGGGAAAGAATTCCACCTGAGAAGCTTAAAAAATGTGTCTCCTCAGTTCCCAAACGTTTACTGAGTGTTGTTAAAAGGAAAGGCCATGTAACACAGTGCTGAACATGCCCTTTCCCAACTACTTTGGCACGTGTTGCAACCATGAAATTATAAGTTAATTATTATTTGCAAAAAAAAAATAAAGTTTATGAGTTTGAACATCAAATATCTTGTCTTTGTAGTGCATTCAATTGAATATGGGTTGAGAAGGATTTGCAAATCATTGTATTCCGTTCATATTTACATCTAACACAATTTCCCAACTCATATGGAAACAGGGTTGGTAGATTGCACGCCCTGTTCTCCTCACTTAACAGACGCAATCTACTTTGCACGAGTTAAGTAGATCAGCTTTGCGTGTGCTATCAAGTTTGCACATCTTTTAGTACACGCAAACCTTTAGTAAATCAGGCCCAACGTGTATTAACTTTTTTGTATCAACATTTCAACTTTTTCTCCTTACATAATGTGTTTTTGCTCAGTTTTCCCACATTTTGACTACATGTATTAATATTGCTTTTATTTTATTCCTTTGAGAGTACTGTGGGAATGACCGCGACCAGTTGAATGCAAATGAAAATACCAAGTGTGTAGGATATGCACTGTAAAATGTCTACTGCATGTTTTCTTGATGCATCAAATTAAATACGCACAGTATATAAATTGTGCTAGAATAGACTGGCTGTGGCAAAATGGACAGACGCCAAGTCATGTAAATCTGTCATAACTGTGGAGAACTTTAAGTCCTGCACTCTTGATGGATAGTTCTACATACTCACAGTGAATACTTTTTCTGGCTGTCCTTTAGCCCTCCAGTTGGTGTCGTGGACCTGCTTCAGAATCATCCATGCCTCATCGTGCTTAGCATTCTGCATGGATGAAAATTTCAAGGACATAATGTATGCTTTGGACCATCACCTGAATATCATCAATGACAAATTAATTGGACGAGTCATTCATCTTCATTACAACACATATTGAACGCCCATTACGTTGTTGTATCATGTGTGCTTTTTTTTTTTTTTAGAATTAGCAGTATCAGAGAGATGAAAAACAGATAAATATTCATGTGAATATAAATCCAAAACTGGACTCCAAATATGGTGGCAGTCTTACTAACCTCAAGCAGGAAGCGAGGGCTCTCAGGCATGAAAGTGAGTCCGACCAAAGAGGCAACGGCAGGAAGAGCAGCAACCAGAACAAATAACCTCCAACTGTGGAACTGGAACTCTGTGCCCATACTGAACCCCCAACCTGCACACAGACATGTACAAATGACAAGGCGAATGCGCAGTGTTGAATAAATCCTCATATACCAGGTTCCTACCATATCTGGGAATGATTCCCCAGGCAGTGAAAGAGGCATAAATCCCACCGATCATCCAAAACATGCACAACCAGGACAGATGCTCTCCTCGCTTGTCCATCTGAAGGAACTCCGAGAAGTACGAGTAGACAATCGGCACTGTGCCACCGACACTGAAAGAGAAATACAGTTCCTAATTACAGCTGATACAACTGGCATGACACTGGTTTTCAAACACGTTAAGCTTTAAAAAAGTAATATGAAAAAATAACTTCCATCCATCCATCCATTTTCTACCGCTTGTCCCTTTCGGAGTCGCGGGGGGTGCTGGAGCCTATCTCAAACCTCATCACAGGGCCAACACAGATAGACAGACAACTTCTTCAGTTATTCAACAAGAATCTTAGCTCACCAGATTCCTTACATTTTAAAGGCCTACTGAAATGTGATTTTCTTATTTAAACGGGGATAGCAGGTCCATTCTATGTGTCATACTTGATCATTTCGCGATATTGCCATATTTTTGCTGAAAGGATTTAGTAGAGAACATCGACAATAAAGTTCCTAATTTTTGGTCGCTGATAAAAAAGCCTTGCCTGTACCGGAAGTAGCAGACGAGTAGCGTGACGTCACAGGTTGTGGAGCTCCTCACATCCGCACATTGTTTACAATCATGGCCACCAGCAGCGAGAGCGATTCGGACCGAGAAAGCGACAATTTCCCCATTAATTTGAGCGAGGATGAAAGATTCGTGGATGAGGAAAGTGAGAGTGAAGGACTAGAGGGCAGTGGGAGTGATTCAGATAGGGAAGATGCTGTGAGAGGCGGGTGGGACCTGATATTCAGCTGGGAATGACTAAAAAAGTAAATAAACACGAGACATATATTAGCCACAACACAACCAGGCTTATATTTAATATGCCACAAATTAATCCCGCATAACAAACACCTCCCCCCTCCCGTCCATATAACCCGCCAATACAACTCAAACACCTGCACAACACACTCAATCCCACAGCCCAAAGTACCGTTCACCTCCCCAAAGTTCATACAGCACATATATTTCCCCAAAGTCCCCAAAGTTACGTACGTGACATGCACATAGCGGCACGCACGTACGGGCAAGCGATCAAATGTTTGGAATCGTACTCATGGTACCGTGTCTGCGCATCCAACTCAAAGTCCTCCTGGTAAGAGTCTCTGTTGTCCCAGTTCTCCACAGGCCAATGGTAAAGCTCGACTGTCATCTTTCGGGAATGCAAACAATGAAACACCGGCCGTGTTTGTGTTGCTGCAGTCGGCCGCAATACACCGCTTCCCACCTACAGCTTTCTTCTTTGCTGTCCCCATTGTTCATTGAACAAATTGCAAAAGATTCACCAACACAGATGTCCAGAATACTGTGGAATTTTGCGATGAAAACAGACGACTTAATAGCTGGCCACCATGCTGTCCCAAAATGTCCTCCACAATCCGTGACGTCACGCGCTGACGTCATCATACCGAGACGTTTTCAGCAGGATATTTCACGCAAAATTTAAAATTGCACTTTAGTAAGCTATGTGTGTTGCAATGTTAAGATTTCATCATTGATATATAAACTATCAGACTGCGTGGTCGGTAGTAGTGGGTTTCAGTAGGCCTTTAAGTCAATGTCTGATTAATCCAACTACTGTATTTATCGGACTCTAAGGTGCACATAAAATCTTTAAATGTTCTCAAAAATGTATAACCCGCTGCGCCTAATGTTCGGATTAATTCTGGTTGTGCTTACCGTGTGACGATATGTCACCATTTCTGTTTGTGTTTCCGTGTTTGATGTTTATTTTCTGCCAACGCTAGTATTTTTGTTCCATTCTCCTGCATGTCTCCCTGAGCGCTCGTCTTCCTCACCTGTCCCTGATTGGCAGCCGGGCACACCTGGTGGCAGTTGCCAATCAGGTGGCTATTTATGCCTGCCTCGCCTGCTCCTCAGTGCTCGAGGATTATGTTGGGAACTTGCATGGCTGCAGTAGTTGTGACCCCAAGATGCAGGAACCAGGAGAACAATGTGCAGGTAAGATGATTTTAATATATTTAAACAGAGAGGTAATCAGTCGTGCATGTAAACGGTTCTCAACATAAGCAATCCTCGAGCACTGAGGAACAGGCGAGACAGGCATAAATAGCCACCTGGTTGGCAACTGCCACCAGGTGTGCCCGGCTGCCAATCAGGGACAGGTGAGGAAGACGAGCGCTCAGTGAGACATGCAGGAAATGGAACAAAAATACGAGCGCTGACGGGAAATAAACATCAAACCATGAAACACAAACAGCAATGAAGTGACAGATCGTCACATACCGACCTCCAAGCAAATTAATTTGGTACATGGTGTAATGATAAGTGTGACCAGTAGATGGCAGTCGCACATAAGAGATACGACTGCACTGCAGGTTGACGCCCCCTGTTCAATAAATCTAACCTGCTGGCAAGTACAGGTTAGCAAGCATGCCTAAAAATGTGATGTTTTATTGAGAATATAGAACATTACGGCACTAAAAAATCCGTTGGCATATTTTAGTACGACTTTGGTAAGCCACAAAGCAACACCGCTTGACGGATTACTGCTACCGTAGTCAGACGTACTGTGCTTCAACGTACGGGTACTAATATGGCGTGTGTATAAAGTTAAAGTTAAAAGTTAAAGTAACACTGACAGTCACACACACGGTGTAGTGAAATTACCCTCTGCATTTGACCCATCCCCTTGTTCCACCCCCTGGGAGGTGAGGGGAGCAGTGAGCAGCAGCAGTGGCCACGCTTGAGGACCCCAAAATGTCAGATATTTGGGACCGTCTTCAGGTAGGGAATTTGCCTGTTCACCTGTGGGATGTTCCAAATAAGTGTTTGATGAGCATTCCTCAACTTTGTCAGTATTTATTGCCACCTTTCCCAACTTCTTTGTCACGTGTTGCTGGCATCAAATTCTAAAGTTAATGATTATTTGCAAAGAAAAAATTGTCTATCAGTTTGAAAATCAAATATGTTGTCTTTGTAGCATATTCACCTGAATATGGGTTGAAAATGATTTGCAAATCATTGTATTCCGTTTATATTTACATCTAACACAATTTCCCAACTCATATGGAAATGAGGTTTGTAGAATGATCCAGACACGTCTGTTAGTGGATATTTCCTAGTACATTTCTGCCTCTAATACTTTGTATCTGCATATAATATGCAACAATACTTATTTGATACTTCTTTATACTGACAAATGTCGTATTTTAGACTGCAATATTGTTCAATCAAAGTCGCTTATGCATGTCTAGCTCGTGTGCTACTGTGTGCTTAGCTATTGTGTAGCTGCAAGTTCCTAGTAGCCTAAAGCTACCATGTTTACCTTTTGTTAATGACTTTAGCAAAATACAAGAAAAGCCCAGCCTTGTGTGTTTATTGGAGGACATTTAGATATTAACTGGCTCTTCAGCTTTGTACAAGTAAACGCACTGCAGGACTCCTCGTATCTCTATCAGAGCTTATACCGGACAACTTACACGCAAGCCGATATCATCCAATACTTGTTTTTTGCTGCTATCATCCCAATATTTCACATCAATATGAGATCGGGACAACCGTAGTTGATTGTAGACACATTATAGAGAAATCCAACGTAATAATTAAAAGAAGGGATCACAGTCACTTTGCACAAGTTACCATCACACAGTAGAAACCAGTGCATCTACGGTTGTAAATGTACTAGAAGAAGTAAATATATATACACATGAAGATTGATTGTATTAAACACAGACAACGAGGCAGGCCATAGCAGACAAGCTACATTTACAAGACTTTTATTGATGTGCTGCAAGCTGTGTGTGGATGGGAATCTCACGCGTTGTGCCGTGACCTGATTTTTGAGTGTGCGAATCCCAGTGGAATTGTGTTATTCTGAGCTTAAGCATTGTGCTTGGTTCTTAAGTGGAACATCAGGCTGTGCACATGAAGTTTAAATACATTACATGAGCTTCACAGTATTGGGAAAATGAAAAAAATAACTGCATACAGTACATTTTGAGAGCGATGTCACATTCAATATTGTTTTTATAAGTCTTCGATCTCTGTAGTGCTTGATTTTGAAGCCTGTGGGTGTATTTCCATTAAATATTTTAGTACCTCAGCAAAGTGCAAGGAGTGCATCACTTTTATTTTCGTGGCAACAAGATGGGTAAGATTTTACAGTTCCTCTTCAATTTTGTCTGCAATCCACATATTAAGGGCCTTGGGAACCCTTTTCGAAGGTTCACTACATTGCTTATTTGTATATCTAAATCGTGTACGTTATGCTCATGATCATCTTCAAGCCGCTTTCTGACAGTCGCTTCCAGATGCGCCGTTTTGTGGGCGGTCTTATTTACGTGGTTTACCTTTGACAGCGTCTTTTCCACGTCATCTTTGTTGTAGCGGTGTAGCGTGCAAGGACAGGAGTGGAAGAAGTGTCAAAAGATGGAGCTAACTGTTTTAATGACATTCAGACTTTACTTAAATCAATAACGGAGCAGCATCTCACGTGTCCCATGAAAAACGGTCCTACCGGAACTCTCTAATAACTAAAGTTTTTTGGTTGAATAATGTAACTCACTACACCGGTATGTTTTAGCGCTTTCATGGCGAGTTTACTGACAGATATAAGTAAGAACTTTACACTACTTTGCATTAGAAATGGCAACAGCGGAGGGTGAATGTCACATAACAAGAAGATAGAGAAAAAGAAGAAGCTTATCGACTATGGCATCTCTTGGACTATAGGCGGACTTGCACAATTTTTCCGGATTTATGCAGATCACAAATACAGATCAGCAGGTACCAGAAGGTAAGAAAAGTTGCTTTTGCGTAATATTGCGAAACAAAACGTCAGATAATGTCTTACCTTATACACACACCATAATGATACTTGTGTGTTTAATGCGCCGACAATCCATCAAGCGGTGCGGCTTCATAGCTTACCAAAGTCATACTAAAACATTTTGATAGATTTTTGAGTGCCGTGTGTAATGTTCTATATTTTCAATGCAACATATAAAATGTTTTTTGTTTTTTTCTTGAGTCATATTGCCACCATATTGCAGTCTACACGTATCTCTTATGTTTGACTGCCATCTACTGGTCACACTTATTACACCATGTACCAAATTAAATTGCTTCAAGGTCGGTAAGCCAAACCAGAATTATTCCGTACATTAGGCACACCGGGTTATAAGGTGCAGAGTTTTGAAGAAAAAAATGTATTTTAAAGGTGCCTTATAGTCTGGAAAATACAGTTCCATTCTCATTAAAACAGCCACAATACTAGGAGGAGGCGATGCAAATATAATCATTGAGCACTCGCAATGTGATTCATCAACACTAAAGCTGTTTTTTGACCACTGCTTTGAGTCTATAATGAGCATGTTTGAAATGTGCTTTCACAGTTATGCACATATGGCGGTGCAAAGATAAAAGATGCACAGATAATCCTCTGTTATTTGTGTCTGTCAACATATTTGTCATAAATTATAAAAATAGTAGCGATATCTTCTATTCAGCAATATCATTTTATAATTGTATGGCTTCTTGGCGACTCAACGGGCTTATTAAAACAAGTTCAAGTGATTTGTTTTGACTTCTGCTGGCATTTCTTTTGTTTTGATGTTATTTATCCTCTATGGAAAAAAAAAATGCAACATGCATTTTCATCAGTGTTGGGACTAACGCGTTACAAAGTAACGCGTTACTGTAACGCCGTTAGTTTCGGCGGTAACTAGTAATCTAACGCGTTTTTTTTTTTTATTCAGTAATTTAGTTACCGTTACTACATGATGCGTTACTGCGTTATTTTACGTTACTTTTGATGTAGTATCGGCTAGAAACAGAAGCGCTGCGGCTTCCTCTGTCACAAGCCGGAGAGAAGAAAAGAGGCGCGATCTATGTGTGTGTGTGTGGGGGGAGGTGATCCGCGGTTTGATATATGAAACAAACAAAAAAAAGTTGTTGGCACGTTCAGTCCACACACAGCGTGGTCATGGCGAGCGGAGTAACGGAGGAGCTTGAACGCCCCCGCCATTGAATCGGTGTGTTTATAAGTGCAGACTCGGTTGTGCAAAACGAGAGTTTTAAACACATGCTGAACGTGCTTGAACCACGTTACGACATCCCGTCGCGCACCCACTTCAGCAATAAGATTGTGCCAGATCCTTATGAGCAGGAGAAGAAAAAAGTTGTGGATGAACTATCCCGAGCATCATCTGTTGCGCTCATGACAGACGGGTGGACGTCCAGCGGAACTATAAGCGCTCACTTCATCACAGCAGACTGGGAGATGAGAAGACACGCCCCCTCTACGAGAGTCACCTTGCGCAGGTGCTGACACAAGCAGTGGAGGAATGGAAGATAAAGATATCCCAGTCACACGTGATAATGCCAAAAATCAAATAATTACAGAGAATGAGGCAGGACTGGGACCACAGATAGGTGCTTTGCACATGTAGTGAATTTGGCATCACAGAAGGGAATCTCAGTCAATAGGATGGAGCGCCTCCTTGGGAGGATCAGGAAGGTTTCTTACTTCCACCCAAGCACAACAGCTGCTCATGTGCCTAAGACAAAGCAAGAAATGCTAAAGCTGCCTGCTCATACATGATGTCCCAACGAGGTGGAACTCCACTTATGATATGTTGGAGCAGCAGGCAGCTATATACTCTGCATTGACCCACAACACCCTGAAGACAAATGTCACCCTGTCTGATGATGATGTGAGAGTGGCAGATGAGGTCCTCCAGGTGCTTAAAAGTGTTCCATCTCTACTGAGCACTGAAACTTCACCATCTGTGTCAATGATCCTGCCACTGAAAACAAGGATTCTACAATCCATGGCTCCAAGTGTGGAAGACAGCAGCATCACTCCAGATGTCAGGCTTTATTTCACTACCTATGTTTCAAGGAAGATGATGTTTCTTCTTATGTTGCACTTAAACTTGTTTTTTATTAATGGTCATTGGTCCAAGTTTAAAGAAAGGAGGAATGCCTTTTTATGTTGCACTGTTTTTCATTAATTATGTTAAAAGGAAAATAAAAATGTATGTCAAGTTGATCAACAGATTGTATTATTCTCCAGTGCAATAACAGTACTGAAATGAAGGCAAAAAGGGCATTAATGGGAGCTTTAAAAAAAGAAGAAGAAAAAAAGAAGTAACTAAATAGTTACTTTTCACAGTAACGCATTACATTTTGGTGTAAGTAACTGAGTTAGTAACTGAGTTACTTTTGAAATAAAGTAACTAGTAACTGTAACTAGTTACTGGTTTTCAGTAACTAACCCAACACTGATTTTCATTCATTTTTGCATGCATTTCTGGATCATTCCAGATGCACCATTACAACAAAGTTGCCTCCCGGATTGCACCGTTTGGTGTGTTTTCTACAGTATATCACTCAGAAAAGGTGGTGCGTGCTACACATTGCACAACATAACAAAACAGCACATGTTGAACCATTAGAGCATTATCATTACATCATGAATGTGTATGGAAATGAGTGTCTCCATGGTGACAGATGAAAGTACACTCAAAATCCTCATTTTAAATAGAGCAGTCTGTACCAGTTTTGGACTTGTTGTCAATTGTACACACTGTCTTAGTAGATCATCCGCAACACGCCCACTAACAATACACATCATTTTATAGTTTGCACATGCTGTTTAGCGCGTGGTATTTGGATCTTACTAGATCAGGAGCCTCAAGTAACAGTTGCGTGGCTTTCCTTTTAAAAAATGGACGTAAGTGCAAATCTACAAAACAGTGTAGGCTAGTAAAAAAAATCAGATGTTTGAAAGTGTTTGGAGGCACGAATTCAAAACATTTTTTTTTTTTACATTGCAATCAACTTGAAATCGGCCCGCAGATGTGTGCGTGGCTTGGCACGCCTTGAACACGTTCCCTTATAAATAGGCAAACCATATTGAAAGTAGCCATGTGCTTGAGCTTGGCACAGTCTGACCAATTACAAGTCAGTAGGAGGTGCTTCATTCTGGTGTTTCGAGTGCAAACTGAGCGACTGTCAGAATGTCATTGCCATGTCTTCGAGAACTGAACATGGGCTGAAATTAAAAAAAAAAAATGAAACGGTTGAGTCAGAAAGAAAGTGAAGAAGAAGAAGACAGATGTGCGTGTCCAAAATTGAATTAGTACTGCACCCTGTTCGATATGTAAACTTTAGACGAGGGGGACGACTCTGACTAACCCCAATATAAATATAATGTGTGTAATTTACAACAAAGTGTGTTTGTACAGTAGCCTGCTCACATGAGCCAGTTTCATGTGAAACGCCCCCGACGAACTGGAGAGGTACACGTGCGGTAGAAAACAGATGAATGGATTTGTTTGAAATGTTTTACATTCAAACATATCACAAAGGATACAAAAGACTTTCACTCTTATTTGATTACTCAATTTATTAATACAACGCAGGAGAGCATCTTGCGGTAGAAGCCTTATACGTGACATCCTCCTCGGTCTCCGTTGCCGTGACTACCCGCTGCTGATGTCCTCCTGACATGTCCAAGGAGTTTGTTTTTTTTGTTTGTTTTTGTTTTTTGGCACCGCTTTAGTGGCTGCTGTTGGCAGGAGCTCTGTGTTCTTGCATCATCCTTTTGTGTTTCTGATGTTTCCCTCTTGTTTTCATGTGGGTTTTTTTGCCTTTTGGTTCGGGACCCTTTGGGACTGTGTGACAAGGGGTGGCACTTTCGTGACTTCTGCGGTGCTTTTTTGTGACCTTCTGGATCTGCCTCCCGGGAGCCTTTTGGCCATGGAGACCAGCTGCTGGGTCTCTGCCACACCAGAGTCCGTTTGGAGAGACAGGGGGAGATGCGGATGAAGAGACAGAGCTGCGGAGCTGGCGCTGAGCGCTGGGACGGACAAGCTTCACAGTGTCTTGGCAGAATGAGCAGGTATCGGACACCTCGGTTTCCTTGGACGCATCTTCACTCATCCATGCGGACTGGACACTGACTGAGAGTTGGTGGGCAGCCGAGGGTGGAGTCGGCTCTCTTGGTTGCTTTGTTGGGTCTGCTCCTGTCTGGCCATGCTCCCCTCAGGTCACCACAGTGTATATATATTTTTTGTTGTTTTTGTTGTTGTTTTACTTTTGTGGCTGTGTGTAGAAATGGCTGGTTGCATCAGCTCTGCTCTTTTAATGTATTTAATGTCCTTTATGTTCTTTGATGTTTCCCTCTTACACACGTTTATGTGTGCTGTGTCTATGAGTTGTTGTTTTTACCTTGGCCTCAGTCTGGACCCCCTGTCCAGGGGCCCAGGCTTAGACTGAATTTTTTTTTCCTCACCCCCTGTTACCTGTTTCTCACCTTTTTGTAAGGGGCGGCGGAAGTTGGCACACCCGTCAGTGAACCTGTTCTGTCTCCCTGTAATGTTTGTCTGCTCTTGAATGGGATTGTGCTGAAAATCTTAGTTTCCCCTCGGGGATTATTAAAGTATTTCTGATTCTGATTCTGATTCTGAGTCACAGGATCACGTTTTGACAGCAAATGCAGTAAAAAGATTGTCTATAAAATTATTATATCGCCTCACAAATATTAATATGAATATGAAGCATTAAATGCATTGTCAAAAACGTAAATTTGTGTGCTTCTTCTATGACCAGCTCATCTTTTAGATATAAATATTTGTAAATATGACTCTAATGCAGTGGTTCTTAACTTGGGTTCGATTGAACCCTAGGGGTTAGGTAAGTCGGCCTCAGGGGTTTGGCAGAGCCTCCGCCGCGGAGGTCAAGACACACCCGACTCATCGTGTAAATAAAAACATCTCCCTATCGGCGTATTATGGATACTCCCAAACAAAGTTCCCTCTAATTTTCCATCTGATTTACAGGGGTGTAATTTGTTGTGAGTTCATCCACTGTGTTGGTTTTGTTCTTTGAACAAGGTGATGTTCATACACGGTTCATTTTGTGCACCAGTTAAAAAACATATAACTTTGTCTTGAATTTGAAAAAAAAAAACATTTTATTTTTCACTAAAGAAGGGTTGGGTGAATGCGCATATGAAACTGGTGGGGTTCGGTACCTCCAACAAGGTTAAGAACCACTGCTCTAATGGAATCAGAGCCTTAACAACTATGAACCTCATTGCACATCGGGTTTCTCTCTAGGTCGTCTTCAGGCGAGCCCTCCATTGTCATTTCCAATCATCACGGTTCTTTATACATCCGGCCAGCTCGCTAGTACATCCACAAATGTTACTGTAAAACGTTTTCGTGACTGGCACCCATGTGTTGGTTCCCACAGCACAAGTGTGCTGGCTGGCAGCTCCTGGTGTCTTTGGCAGTGTCCTGCAAGTCTCATCCTCCTTTTGTCGTTCATCCTCAATATTCCAGCATAAAGATTGGAAATGTGTGCTCTTGTTGATGATGAGAACTCTAAGTAACATTCTGGTGTCCTTCCAGAGCTTTCTGCAGCATTGGCATTAGGGTCCAGTATTCAAGGCCATCAAGGAAGACAGATTCTACCATCGCATAGAAGTAGCTGAGTTTGGTTTCTCAGGGGAGGTTGGACTTCAGCAGTATTGGCCATGTCATTCAGGGCCCTCCATGTAGGGTCTTCCTCACTTTTTGATCTTGTCCTGTAGAGTTGACCCGTGAGTCCAGGTTCTTGAAGTCATTGACTTCTTTCAGAGCAGTGCCTCTTGTTGTTGAGAGAGGTGGCTGTTCCGCTTGGATGTTATAGGTGACCACCTCAGTTTTCTTGGCATTTAGTCGAAGGCCGACCTTGGCACACTCTGACTCCATACTGCTGAAGAACTCTTGTGCCTGCTCCATGTGGTTGGAGAGCAGGCAGATGTCATCTGCGTCGTCTTGGTCAGTCAGGACTACTGCAGGGTGTCTGCTTGCTCTGGCCCATTGATGGCCTTCCTGAGCACGTAATCCAGGTCTATGACAAAGAGGAAAGTGGCTAGAGTATCTCCCTGCATTACCCTAGCCAGAACTTGAAACTCCTCACTGCCGCCATGTGTACCTGCATACATGGTCTCTATTGCTTTGAGTAAATTGGGAGGGACACTATAGGCCTTCAGGATCCTCATCACGGTGCCTCTATGTCTTGAGTCAAAAGTATTTTTGAAGTCAATAAAGCACAATACAACCGTCAGGTTGTTCTTCTTCACCTACTCTATTAGTCTCCTCAGGGCCAGGATCTGGACTTCTGTGGTCCTCTCCTCTCGAAAGCCGTTTTGTTTTTCCCTCAGGCAATGGTCAATGGCATGCCAAATCCAGTTCACTATCATGCGGCTGTGGACATTTGCAGTGATACAAGTCAGGCTGACTGCCTGAGAACCTGCCGGTATGGAGGTAAACCAGATGCACAGCCTTACGTGCCAGAGAACCAAGCAATAGCCTTACGCCCCTGTTGCAGCCTGGGCCTCGTTTCGCCACGCAGATGCAGTGATGAACATGCATCCCTGCAGTCTGTGGTAAACGATCCAGTCATCAGTGTGCACTCTTCTGTGTTCCCCCTGCTTTGGCACAGTGTGCTAGGTCCTCCAATCTAGATTTTTCTCTCACTGTGCATGGGTTGAAGGTTCCCATTATAAATGGTGTCCGCCAGCACATGAGTGCTTTGGATGGGGTGCTGTGATCGGGCAGGACCCTCCCTCGCGTGTTTAAGGTCCTGTCATCATGATGACCTCCGCAAGGAGGACCAACACCACCATCCGCTGCGATGTTCCTGCGGACTCCTGCCGCTGGAAGTATAGCATTTAGGATGACTTTGTTCTCCATGGTTGACTTTACTATGCTAATTAAGGACTGTGGGGCGCAACTCTTTGCAGTCCCGGTTTTAGTTCAGAGTGTTCCTCACCTAGGTGGGTTGCCGACCATGGCTACGAGCCCCACCCGCCCATGTTATTTACCCATAGCTGGGACAGTGGTTGGCAAGGTGTGTCCGCACACCGGTGGGCCTACACAGCTCACTTCTAGGGCCCACTGCTGTTCCCCGATCCCCGAGAGTTTGATTTAGTGTTCGCAAGGACACTTATCCGTGTGTGGCCACAAGGAGGCACTGCAGGATTCTTGGCGGTGGAGAGGCAATGTACCGGCAAGAGGATACTTACACACTCTGCTCCTCTGTTCATCCCCGCGTGGTGGGCTAACTGGCGGGGCGGTAGCTGATAGTAGCAAGCAGGAGCAACATGTAACATGCACTAACTACAAGCACTTCTACCAAGTATTACTGCACTGACGCATCACCCACACCCTGTATGCAAGCACACACACACACACACACACACACACACACACACACACACTCACACACACGAATTATAGTAAATAGAAAGACATGTGAAGGCAAAAGGGTGTTACCTAAGACAAACATGATACACTGTTTGTGAGTGTGCATTTGTTTGACTTACCCGATGCCTGACAGCAGCCTGAAGAAGAGGAAGAAGCCATAGCTTTGTGCAAACGAGGACAGGAAGACAAAGACGCAGTTAATAGATAATGCCACAACCAAACAGCGTCGACGGCCAACTTTGTCCGCCAGGCCTCCCCACACGAATGCTCCCACCATCATACTGAGGAAGACAACCAGACCTGCAGAAGGAAACAGAGGCAGTAAAAACCTTGTATGCATGCAACACCTCCAGTGTTGCTTTGTGTGCAAGTTCTTAAATTAAATTTAACTTATCTGAAGAATATCTAGTGTTGTGGTATTTCAATTAACTGGAACTTGTGGGGCACTATTGTAGTGAATCACACCTGAGCCATCATAAATTAATGAAATCTCTATTAAACACGTGAAAGTACACGATGTGACAAAGAACATTTTACAACAATCAATCTAGGGATCTAGATATTTGGTCAGGACACTCCTCACTCTTTTGCCTTCACCTTCATTGTCCATTTGTTTTTGGTGACTTTATATACTCTGGACCTAGACGTTGAGTCCGCGACATACATGGCGGACAATAACTGATACAGTCTGCTTTGCCAGCTTTCGCTATTTTCCGTAGTCTTCCCTCGACGGCCAGGTAATACAAAGCACACACTACCTTTTTTTTTACCACATCCACGGGAGCCTGCATTCTCGTTGACTCTCCTTTGACAAATGGACAAAGTTTTTTGGTATGTAGAATCAAAGCTGACCTCGACATTCGAAAGTTCTCTTGACGTCTGAGAAGTGTAGTATCCCAAATAGCTGCAATCGCTTTCTCTTAAGGTATTCATGTGTGATTTCCACAAGCGTCTGTACAGACGGAAGGAGAAACACGGGCATGTTTGGATGACTCACCTCCATATTTCCAGTGGTTAGCTCCGAGTTACGAAACTGCTTTATTATGAAGCTGGATGTGGCGCGGTCTTTCTGACGTCACTTCCTGTGTTGGGCGCGGTCTTTCTGGCGTCACTTCCTCTCCGAACTCAGTTTGTAAACGGTCAATGAGTCCATACAGAGCTAAGAGCCGGAGATTCAAGAAATACACGGCGTACTTACCTGTGTGAAAAATTCTCCAAGGAGGGGGACCTTAAACATTGGTTTAGTGTAGCTGACACGGGGCTTAGGTTCAATACTTATTTGTTTAAGGAGTTCCATCCACCCATTGGTCGTTATCCGGCATAATGTAGACATGGCCTTAGACCCTTGTTTTGTTAGCAAGGCAGGATAGAGCAGCACTTTTATTGTGACGATAGGAACTGTGCGGGTGGTCTTCACATTTTTGTACAGCTGGTACTGAGACAGAGTCTGTTGAAATAAAGAGTGCTTCTTGCGTTGCTGCCGTTTTTTTTTTTTCCTTCATACTCAGCTCGCAGCAACCAGTGTCATCTCACAAGCTCCTTGGGTGCCGTGAATGTCAATCAAGTGACGAAAGTGACGTCACCGTGAAGACTGATAATCAGTCGTTTTTCGGGTCTATTTTTTTAATGCCTCGTGATCGACCGACACCCCTGATCTAAAGTATGCTGAGGTAATTAGCAAAAAGAAGTGGTCCAAGGATAAAGTCCTGAGGCACACCTGATGTAACCTTTAGGAAGTCGTATTTTTTGTTTTTTTAGTGTTTAATTACACAACTACGGAATATTAAAAGCCTTCTATTGGTGGTAGGGCATTTATCCCATGGCATAGATTTGTCCAACCCCAAATTATTTTTGGGTTGTTGTAGAAATGTTGAACAATTTGTGCCCTTGACTGCTCTGTGGCACATGTGATTGACACATTTGCCTAACAGCCAGGTGGTTCTGGGTTTGGATGCCCACATGAGCATACTTGCCAACACTCCCGAATTTTCCGGGAGACTCCCGAATTTCAGTGCCTCTCCCGAAAATCTCCCGGGACAACCATTCTCCCGAATTTCTCCCAATTTCCAGCCGGACAACTATATTGGGGGCGTGCCTTAAAGGCGCTGCCTTTAGCGTCGTCTCTCACCTGAAACCTACTCAGTGGCCTAGTTACCTACTCAGTGGCCTAGTGGTTAGAGCAGTGGTTCTCAACTTTTTTTCAGTAATGTACCCCCTGTGAACATTTTTTAAATTCAAGTACCCCCTAATCAGAGCAAAGCATTTTTGGTTGAAAAAAAAGAGATAAAGAAGTAAAATACAGCACTATGTCATCAGTTTCTGATTTATTAAATAGTATAACAGTGCAAAATATTGCTCATTTGTAGTGGTCTTTCTTGAACTATTTGGAAAAAAAGATATAAAAATAATTAAAAACTTGTTGAAAAATAAACAAGTGATTCAAATATAAATAAAGATTTCTACACATAGAAGTAATCATCAACTTAAAGTGCCCTCTTTGGGGATTGTAATAGAGATCCATCTGGATTCATGAACTTAATTCTAAACATTTCTTCACAAAAAAAGAAATCTTTAACATCAATATTTATGGAACATGTCCACACAAAAATCTAGCTGTCAACACTAAATATTGCATTGTTGCATTGTTGCATTGTAATGAATGGAATAGCCTACTTGATTTGATGTTCAGTTTACGAACTTACATTCATATTTTGTTGAAGTATTATTCAATAAATATATTTATAAAGGATTTTTGAATTGTTGCTATTTTTAGAATATTTAAAAAAAAATCTCACGTACCCCTTGGCATACCTTCAAGTACCCCCAGGGGTATGCGTACCCCCATTTGGGAACCACTGGGTTAGAGTGTCCGCCCTGAGATCGGTAGGTTGTGAGTTCAAACAATGGCCGAGTCATACCAAAGACTATAAAAATGGGACCCATTACCTCCCTGCTTGGCACTCAGCATCAAGGGTTTGAATTGGGGGTTAAAGCACCAAAAATTATTCCCGGATGCGGCACCGCTGCTGCACACTGCTCCCCTCACCTCCCAGAAGGTGAACAAGGGGATGGGTCAAATGCAGAGGACAAATTTCACCACACCTAGTGTGTGTGTGACAATCATTGGTACTTTAACTTTAAAAGGAGACTATTATATATGTCTCCGTTATCCATAGGTTTATCTATAACCCATAAAGTAGGCAGGCATGGAGCTATTTCTCAGCGTGTGTTTATACCAGCCGGCACGTTAATACACTGACACGCAACATCCAGATTCCCATCATGCATTGCTTCAAAACTACGGCAAGTAGTAATGTCCAAAATTTCCAGCCGGACAAACAATATTGGGGGTGTGCCTTAAAGGCACTGCTTTTAGCGTCCTCTCACCTGAAAAGGAGACTATTATATATGTCTCCGTTATCCATAGGTTTATCTATAACCCATAACACGGTGGCCGAATGGATATAGTCACTCATGAACGGTCAGAGAAGCACAAGGCGGCGGCAACGCAGTATTATGGGCCACCTTGCAAGCAACATCCCGTTCTAATTTGCGGATATTTTGACTAAATCCGTGAAGGATATGTTCCCGGATTCAGAGATCGCTCGCCAGTACTCAAATGGCAGAACAAAGGCTAATCAAATAGTGAAAGGTAAGTGTTATTTTTTTTTTAAGTAAGCAGCAAGTACAGTACAGTTAGTAGAACAACTGTGTTTCCATTACTGTATACTGTACTATATATATATATATATATATATATATATATATATATATATATATATATATATATATATATCTCAACAACAACCCACCAATAGAAGGCTTATAATATTCTGTAGAAATACTTTAATTTCAGTGAATTCCAGCTATAAATATACTCCGCCCCCCTTAACCCCCCCCCCTCCCCCCACCCAATCTCCCAAATTCGGAGATCTCAAGGTTGGCAAGTATGCACATGAGTGACTGCATGAGCCTAACTCTGCAACAAACAGCAGTGTGCTGATGGCTTACAACAGGGAGTACTTCTTCATATACTGCAAGGCATAAACATTGTTGACTTGTGTGAACATGCAAACACATCACAATAATTCATATGAATGATCACATTTACAAAATAGTAGTGTCACTCAATTTGTGAATATCAGTGGTGTGCCGTCAGGGCCAGCAAGGCCTTCTCTGCTGGCCTAACATAACCAGAAATCATGATCATAATTAAAGACAAAGGTCATTTTTTATTTATTTTCCCTAAATATCTAAAGGTATTTGTATTCTCTTGATGTCATATTATGCTCCTTCCAGTGCTGTTGTTTTTAGGTTATGTTGCCAAGCTGTACGAAATCTGCCCGGGGCCTTAAGAATCAATAATGCGGGCGTCTGTGCACTGTAAGTGAACGGAGACACAGAGTTGATAGACAATTGCGATTGCCAATCAGATCACGAGTTGTTGTCAGTAAAGCCTTCTAGCTGGCCTTACGCTGTGATTGGATACTCACTTGGGAGTCCCAAGTGAGTATCCAATCACAAGTTGCAAAAGCAAGAAGTGGCAGCGGAACCATACGAGCCATAGAAAGCCACAGAAAACTCACCGGTACAATAACCACGGAGATAAAGTGTTTGTTTTACACCTGGTAATCTGCTGTGGACTGACGAAGGCAAGCAATGCAAGTTTAGCGAGCGGTGCGCGCTCCCGCGAAGGAAATCCATTTTTCGCAAGCAATCACCTTTTGGCTCAACACCGGCAGTGAAATGGGGAAATGCTCGCCACTTTCACACAAATCAACTGACTACGACGGTACCACTGGCTTATTTTTTCATGTTTCATTTGTTTTATACAATTATTTTAATTTTGACAGCACCACGTAAGATATGTTTTAATTGCTGAAGCAGGTTTTTTGAATGTTAAATGCGCCTTAAAATAGACCCTTTTGTACACTGATGAGGGGTTTCAATGCGCACTAGCGTGCAAGTCAGTGACGTGCAGTCAGGGGAGGCAGGTGAGGCGGGGCCTCACGTGCCATCATGGAAAGAAAAAAAATGTAAAAAGAAAAAAAATGTATTAAATTGTTATATGTATCCAGTGATTATACTATAAAGTTATTTTCCATTTAACTTCACCAGTTTTAGATTATTTTTTATTCAAAATCGCTGAATTTTCACATTTGCCGTTCAAATACTGAGAAGAGACTTGCGGTGAGTCAGCAGCCAGT